>NC_137610.1:38482697-38532697 GCF_963280865.1 Gymnoscopelus braueri | reverse complement strand
CTCTATTGGATGATGCTGCATACTAAGTATGTCTAAAGTGCATAAATGTGCTTAACAAATAAAGTTTGATAAAGAGTGGGTAAAGTATGTCTATATATACATATATATATATATATATATATATATATATATATATATATATATATATATATATATATATATATATATATATATATAATAAAAATAATAATGAGATAGGCAATCTGCCCGTGACTAGAAATACATTCTGGTGCCCAAGTGGCCTGTGCCTGAGCCACTCCACCCCCCACCCCTTATAAAATGTCAAGATATGGTCCTGCCTTATAAAATGTGCACAGAACACAGCAGGATACATGCTTAGCATTCTGCCAGTGGGTTCTTTCACCAAATGAAATTCATCAGTTTGGTTGACACATAAATGCGATTGTTATAATCGGAGGTTCACATACTTAAAGATTTAATCAATATGTTACACTAAGGTTTTAATAATTACTAACTAAGATATACAAAGATGTGTTCGTTTGCCTCTGGCCACCTGCCTGTGAGTGGGCAACAAAAGGTCTTTGCTTTTGTGTCTGTGTCATCACCTGCCCAATAAATTAACGTAATGTTAATTTAACTCAGAAGAGCGTACAAATATGGAACTCATAAGCACATCCATGTGGTTCCATTGGCTTCTACTGTGTGGGTTTGGTAGCTGCCAGGTGATTATATTATTGATACTTCTCTGATAACTTCATGACACACAAGATTTTCCGCCAATGTCAAATGTTCTTCAAAACACACTTGCTCCTACTGCATATTTTGTCTAAAACTCACAAACATTGATACACATGATCTCTGGAGTCATGTGTAAAAACGATATTTATCAATATTTTTGGGGGATTTGGCTGATCCGACAGACTTCTCACTTCCCACCAAGTTTGAAGTTGGTCGGTCACATATATGGGCATGCCCATACGTATATGGGTTTAGCAGTTGGATCTGTGGTTCTGGATAATCGGCCTGAGATTTGCAGTCCACCAAGAGCCCCTTTCTAGTTTGGACTCTCAGTGTCTCTCGGCTCTTTCTGTCTACCACTCTCTCCCTTCCTCCTGCTCTCATAGTCTTTCTCTCTCAAACACACACACACATTGTAAATACACAGCGTCTCAGCTGGTGCTCTGTGTGTGTCTGCAGGATGTCTTTGTTGTATGTGTAATTACAGTCTAAATCAGCCTTCTGAAGTGGAGGGGGTTCAATTTGCTATTGCCAAGTTATTAATGGGAGACCACCATCCGTGTGTGTGTGTGTGTGTGTGTGTGTGTGTGTGTGTGTGTGTGTGTGTGTGTGTGTGTGTGTGTGTGTGTGTGTGTGTGTGTGTGTGTGTGTGTGTGTGTGTGTGTGTGTGTGTGTGTGTGTGTGGTGGCACTGGCCCCCGCATGTGCATAACATCATTAATGATGAAAAGCTCGTCTCAGGTAAGTGTGGCCGTCAGTTTATCTTTTTGCTCACTGCTAGGTACTTATGCGCAAACATGCACACATGCACCCACACACACACGCACGCACACACACACACACACACACACACACACACACACACGCACATTTTGTTTTAAGGATGAAGACGGCACTAAAGTAGTTTCTGTAATGGAGCAAATCTCCTATGGACCCCTATAGATGCAATACCTTTGAGTAGGTCCAGTGAGCCTTTCTTGTTGTTTTGCTTTTGATTACATTTCAACTGCATTTTTATGTTTTTCAGCATTGTCTCCCAAAGACTGAGTTTCTCTTCAAGAACAACTGCATCGATCCCTCAGTGCAGACGGGTGGGATTCCCAGAGTCCCTGACTGTAGGGTTACCACCTTCTATGAGGAGAAATAAGGGTCACCCCCACCCCCCAAGAGTGGATGGAATATCAGCATGATCAGTTGGTAACTTGCTAATATAAAAATATGAAACAATAAAACAATACATACGCATTTGTTTGTTTGTTTGTTTTCACTCACAAAATAAATAAATAAATGAAACACAATGATTCAGTAAAATGTGAAGGAGAATGCCAAAAGAAACTCCAGGGGGTTGAGAAGTGGCATTCTCCGGGAATAATTTTGACATTAATTGTAGGATAAAATGACATCAGTGGAATATATGTTGTATGCTACAAAGAAAACATTAATAGACATGTCACAGATTTAAAAAAAAACAATATAGACAATATACCAAAGAAAATATACTATATTCTTAGCGATTTTTGTTGCCATAATACTGTATGTGGTTTCCAGGATAACGATTCATCAAGCATAATGACAAGCCATTGTGTGGAACACACATTAGTTGTAGGAATGTTATCAATGTCGAATGTTATCACTGTCTATTTTAGATGAATTGTTAAAAATATGTGGTTTCATTTTTATGTTGAGTGATAATTTATTGGACTGAAACCAAATGGAAAGCTTACCAAGTTCTTCATTAAACACCTTTATAATGGTGTCAGGATATTTATGAGAGTAGAAGACACTTGCGTCATCTGCAAATAATTTTTTTGACAGTTTATCTGAGACATTTGGAAAGAAATGAATATATATATAAAAAATAACAAGCCTTGAGCCTTGCGGGACACCGCATTGCATTTGAAGAAGAGAAATAGTAAGTTACAAACTGCTGTCTGTCTTTAAGATAACTCTTGAACCAGTGCATTGTTTTATTTTTTACTCCAATGTGAAACAGTTTCTGAAGAAGAATATGGTGATTTACCGTATCAAATACCTTGGATAAATCCCCAAATTTACCTATAGTGTTTTTCTTTCTACCTCTAGCTTTATATATTTCATTTACTAAAGTATAAGCGTTGAATGTTTCTTTCTGTAACCGCATGTGTATATATAACATTGTACTTATTAAGATGCTCAATTGATCTATGATAAACAAGTTATTCAAGTATTTTGGATATAGCATGCAAAATGGAAATGGGTCTATAATGGTTGAATGTTGATATTCAGTCTGAGGGTTAAGGAATTAAGTGATTCCACTTGGTGTACTCAACTGCAATACACATAAATCTCTACAAATATTTTTTAATCTGAGAAAAATATATTATACAATTAGTTTGCTCTGAATACTATTTACTTTTCTTTCTTTCTTTTTTTTTCTTTTCCTTTCTTTTTGACTTTTAATCAGTAATGAAGAATAAAGTTGTCCTGAATGGTTGAGCATATTCTTATGGTCAGAGTTGTTCTTCACATGGGCACTATATTTACATTGATTCATATGTTGTTATGTTCATACTGTACATTCTTTTTTTTAAATCTACATTAATAAAGACATCATAATGTAGTCTACTGAGGAGGCTTTACCCACCTCAGGGGGCGAGATTTATGGGGCAACATTGACATCTATTTGCTTGTAAATACACAGCCAGTTAGGAACTATAACCGATCAGAGCAAAATGTCCCATACTTGGGGTATAAAGACCTGTGTGACAATGCAGCTTGGGTGTTCTCTGTCGTTATGGGAGTGTTGCTCTCCAGGTGTATGGTTCAAAACGGGACACAAGATTTAATTGTCAATTAAAGGACAATTCCGTATTTTAAGGGAGGGGTGGCAACCCTACCCGGCTGCGTGGAGCACACTGGTGTAGTCACACACATCAGAGGGGCCCATGACAACAGAAGCGACCTACTGTAGTTGTGTTGTGGTTGTACTTGGCCAACGTCTACAGCAATGGTTCTCATGTGGTCCTTGAGGGAGTTCCAGCTAAATGATAGATAGTTAGGAACCAAGTACACTCTCAGAGTTAAATTATCATAGATTTTACAATATAAATTGGAGTCCCAGAGATAAACATGGCATTACGTGGGGGTCTGTAGCCTAATGCATGTCAAACTGGGGGTCCTTGAAATTAAAATGGGTGAGAATCACTGCTAGAGCCGTAAAAACCTTCTCTTGGGGGTCCCTGGCATATCTTTTCAAATGGAGGTCCCCGGGCTAAGAAGTGTCAATTTGAGGGTCCATGACCTGGCTTAACCCAGGCTTAACCCAGAATTATATTGGGAATGTGTAGCTCACCACCCGATGTTGTCATACACTAAAGAATATGTAAGCAGTCTGATCATCCCTCCCACCAGGTGTAACTATTACATTGAACATTGGTATAACATGCATATTCTTGCTGTTGTGGGCAGAAACTTCTTCTCTCTATATTTTAACGTTTTATGTTTTTTTTCGTAAATTAATGCCCCACTTCGCCATACTACTACAGTGTCACACGAAAGTAGCAAAAATAGCCGATCTATAAGCTCACAATGTGTCGCGATTTTTGGAATTTGAATTCTGAAAAGTAACAGTTTTGGACATAATGAGGTTTCCACCGGACAGTGACGATATATACGCTGTCCATGGTGCTGATGTGTCTCCCCAGGCATTCGCTCCCCCTGATTAGTGAGCTTGGAGATTTGGGCAGAGAGTGATACTCCAGAAGGTAAGCTCAG
This sequence comes from Gymnoscopelus braueri, assembly GCF_963280865.1. Taxonomy (NCBI): domain Eukaryota; kingdom Metazoa; phylum Chordata; class Actinopteri; order Myctophiformes; family Myctophidae; genus Gymnoscopelus; species Gymnoscopelus braueri. The sequence continues at coordinate 38,528,246 of NC_137610.1, read as the reverse complement.
CAACATTTTAATGACTTTGGAGAAAATATGAACAAATGCCAAATCTAAAAATTAAGCCATTAACAGGAGAATGGTCTATGTTTAAAAACAATAAATACATGTACATTTATATGGTGGAATGGACCTTTAGCCCTAGGCCCAGGTAAGGTCATTCTTCAGAAATATAGCAGCACACACAATCTTGCTCTTGCTCTCTTTCTTCCTTTTAGTCGCAAACGCACACAAATCAGTGTCCTGAAAAAGCCATGTACTTAGAAAGTGTGTGGGGGGGTGGTGGACTGGTGGTGGGGGTCATAGATGCATACACAGATGCATACACAGATGCATACACAGATGAACACTTGAGCACACTTATGCGCCAAATGAAGGTGTTATGAATTCTTAATGCCTAATGAGAGGTCAGGCAGCCCTATAAACTAGCTTGTACACACACACACACACACACACACACACACACACACACACACACACACACACACAGTAGTACTCTGTATATCTTCACTTAATGAGCCTCAAATGCTGTTCTTCTTCCCTGCTGAGCTGAGGGGGGGGGCGAGAGAGGCTGAAGGAGAGAGTGATGGAGAGAGGGAGCAAAAAAGAAGGAGCAGAGGAGAAAAGGAAGAGGGACGCACGCACGCACGCACACGCACACGCACACGCACACACGCACACACGCACACACGCACACACACACGAACACGCACACACATATACAGATTCTGCCTCCCTTACTCTAAATTTACGCCAGCATGCAGCTGCAAGCAAATGTCCGAAGTGCGAACATTCGCAAAATGCAATAAAATGATTGTGTCCCAGGTATGAGTGGCATCCTCTTAAATAAGCACATTGTGCTTCAATGAGAGCTCCGCTGCTCCATGCGAATCAATGCAAGCAGCTGTGCCTGGCTGGGGAGTACACAGGCAAGCAGGAGAAGTACAGTACAGACACTCGATGCTTGTTTGTAAACGATGTATACATTTTAGGTAGGAAATAGACCATATAGTTGCTCAATCTTGATTGAACATCAACAACTGCTAGTTTAAAATATTCGTATCAATATTTGCAACTTCCATACAGCTGTCAGTCAGTTTCTGTTGAAATCGAATGCATACGCCGAGTCCACACCTACTTCAGAGCACAGCATGCTTCTGGTTGGCTGCCGCTGGCTGTCTCACCACACAGAGGCAGCATCAAAGTTGAACTTTTCTCACCTTTGATGCCTCGCTTTTTGCTGGCTCCACCTCCTGCCACAGTGGGGAAAGCTCCTTTCCATTGACAATAGATTGTATTGAATGAAAAGCAATAAAAAGGACAGCAGACATTAAGTAGAATATTGCAACAAATGGTCTGATTTGCAAGCAATTATGTGTCCAATGATGATACTTTATCTAGTTTTTCTCAACAGTCTCATATACATTACTTCACTTGACATTTCTGTGTAATTTTGTTAACTACTTAAACCCTACGCATATATTTAGTTGACTGGGTCCCCCAGGGGTCTATACTTCCTCTGCACTTTTTTCCTTGTACAACAAAACTCTTTGCTAAAATAATTAAAATCTAGAAGCTTAAAAGCATTGGCTTTGCCTCTGGAGAGATGTACGGGTGAGATTGATGTCACCTTTCCACTACTTGGCACAAAGAACAGAGAACATAGAACATTATGGTGGCACACCTCAAAAGTTTCCCCATGTCAGTTCATTTCTTATTTTGACAGATAGTTCAGACCAAAGATTTACGATGAGACGAAACCCTAACCCAAAAATAGCTGTCTACTGTCGTACGATGGAGCATACATTTAAGCATTATTTAGGACAGTCTGAATTACCTGTAGACATTCCACTGTGCTTAGTCATGATGTCAACACGTGTGGACAATAGCCATTCGGTTTGCTCATCTAGAATTGTTGGCTCACTGTATAATCCAACTTTGTTTAACTGTCATCTTACAAGTTGGCTGTTTCCCAATGTTTTCCCAATATGTTTTTTGTCAGAAGTTGAACGTCTATCTTGACTTGCAAATTTCATATGGAAAATGTTGCTGTAGCCCCAAGGTAATCAATGGTTTTCATTTAGTCCCACTCTCAAGATACCACTCACAATGAGCACTACATTGGTGGGATTTAAATCTCATATATAACACTTTAGGGACCAACTGATTTAAATGTAAGTCAGTGCAGGTCAATTAATGTGTCAGTTAATGGAAGATTCATTTTCTTGTCACTTTGATTTCTCTGGCCTATACTCACGTCTCAATAGACTTTCGCTTTTGTGCGATGTGATTCTTTCTCCCCTCCTCCGCTTTCCTCTGCTGCAATAGGTGTGAAAAACACACAGCACACAGCAGCAGCCTCAACCTGCTCACACATGAAAAGAATAGCTCTCTCCTCTCCGCTCCCTCCTGCCTTTAGCTCTCTATCTATCAATTCCTCTCTCTGCTTCTCTATTTCTTTCTTTCTTTCTTTCTTTCTTTCTTTCTTTCTTTCTTTCTTTCTTTCTTTCTTTCTTTCTTTCTTTCTTTCTTTCTGTCTGTCCTTCTGTCCTCTATCACTTTCCTCCTCTCTCTCTCTTTCTCCACACATCAACACAGATCCTCCCTTCTCACTGTGTAAGCATACACAACAACTTTGCCCAACAATCAACTTGTTCACATATGTACGCACATGCACATGCTCGCACAGGCGTGCGCACACTCACACACACACACACACACACACACACACACACACACACACACACACACACACACACACACACACACACACACACACACACACACACACACATACACACACACACACACACACACACACACACACATATATAACATTTGATACATAAACACACTAGACACAATTCCCCTTCCATCATGCTTCCACCTGGCACTGCATTCACACACAGACACACACACGCACGCACGCACGCACGCACGCACGCACGCACGCACGCACGCACGCACGCACGCACGCACGCACGCACGCACGCACGCACGCACGCACGCACGCACGCACGCACGCACGCACGCACGCACGCACACACACACACACACACACACACACACACACACACACACACACACACACATACACACATATATAACATTTGATACATAAACACACTAGACACAATTCCCCTTCCATCATGCTTCCAGCTGGCACCACATTCACACACAGACACAGACACAGACACAGACACACACACACACACACACACACACACACACACACACACACACACACACACACACACACACACACACACACACACACACACACACACACAAACACAGATTGCACCCTGCCCGTGTACTCTGTGCTGGTCCCGGCTCCAGCTCCAATTATCAGGAGGCTATGGTAGCAGAGACCTAAATGGGCTGTAGCACTGAACCGGCATGTCTGCTGTGGAGCACACAGCAGGAGGAAAGGAGTGGAGAGGAGAGGGAGTGGAATGAGAGAGGAGGCTCAGGAGGTGAAATGGAGAAGAATTAAGAGATGCGAGGGATGAGAGAGAACATGAAGAAGAGGAAGAAAGACTGGTGAGCTAACAAGGATTAGTTTAGTTTAGTTTAGTTTAGCCAGAGAGTGCGTGTGGGCTCTTTTCTCTTCTCTCAGGTCTCTTGGTATTGTTGTGATGTTGTCTAAGAGCTGTACTAGCCTATTTGTCTCACTCTCTGGTCTCTCTTCTCTAGCCTTGTGATCTCTCGATGATCTGTTCACAAGATTGTTGTCCGTCTGCATTTCATTATTCTTTTTCCTCTCCTCCTCTCTATATTAATATATATCTATATTATCTCTCTTCTCATTATCTCATACACTCAACCTTCTTGTTCATGCCTCTCCCTCCACGCATGTCTCTTAACATCTCACCACTCTTTTTCTCTTCACAGTCTGTCTGCCTAATGATACATCTCTCCCTGTCCATCCCTCTGTTTCAGTTTCTCTTGATCTTTCTACTTTGCCCCTGCCCCTGGGCCTGCAACCCCCCCCCCCCCCCCCCTCTCTCTCTCTCTCTCTGTGTGTTTCTGGTAGGTGGCTAAGAGGAAGGATATGAAAAGAAGAGGAAAGGGGAGCCATGAAAGACAGTGTAAAGGCCACAAGGACTGGGTGTCAATGAAAGGAAGACATATTTTTTTACCAGACCTAAAGGAAATGCCTTCACTGCAATGCAATTCATATATTTTTATGTCAATTGAAATTTCACTATCATTCACTGAGGCTTTCTAACACACATTTATCTGTGTTTCAGAACAATGTTTAGACACTTATAATATTATATTTAAGATCCCTGACCCTTCTAACAGACAACACCTTGAAACCCAGCAGTCCATAGATGATATGTATTTAGTGGAGGGGGAGTGCAAGGGACCAATGCTCCCTCCCTCCAAAAAATAGGATATTTTTACGTCACCTTGCTAAACTAATGGCCTAAGTAATTATTTTAAGTTTTTCAGAAAGAAATTAAAAACTGATCCAAAACAAAACTATGATGTTTTTTAATCATTTCACCCAAACCGTTTATAACAAATTATGACTATTAAAATAAAAATTACACGTCTGTCAGTTATGTAACATAAGGGATTTAAATAGGTTTAAATAGGATTAAATCTGACTTTATTATTTACTGATTTGGGCCATTTTTGGGCATTTTTTGGGCCCTAAGTCTCAAAACCATGTGACTTAGAGCAAAACAAATGCTTATTTTGGCCTAAGTCATACTAGGGAGTTAGGCCATTACACTAAAAGGGGAGGGAACAGCACGATACTTTTCAATTAGGAGATAGGCGATTTTACCAGAGGTGGCCAGTGTCATGAGGAGCTGACTTAGGCAAAAATATATATTGACACACTGACTTGGTGATTGATCACCCTGACAAAAAAACGAAACCACCATGGCATAGCTGTCCACTTACTTCCAGTCAGCCCAATACATTCAGACCGTCCCCTTAGGCTATAGCATCTATACATTGTGGTATTAAATAATTAATATGTAATGCATTAATGTGTGTGTATAGTGTCAAGTCAAGTCACCTTTATTTGTATAGCACATTTAAAACCAACAGAAGTTGACCCAAAGTGCTTTCCATTCAAAATAACATCATATAGACCTCATAAAATACAGCATATAATGAAAAGGAACATAAAAAGCAATACAAAAGTGAATTACATTCAGTGGTCAAAACAGTTGGTTGCCCTCAGACTGAGCTAAAAGCAATACAGAAGGGTGAGTTTTTGGTGGAGTTAAAGGATCTACACCATGAATTTAAAAAAAATATTTGATATTTAATATCATATGGTGTATGTCCCTCAAACCTTTTTCAAAAGGTTTGAGCCTAAATCATCACTCAGATATACTCATCCCAAGTCAATTGTCTCTGGCTTATACAGCACTTTCAGCTGCAATACCAAAACGTCCTCTTGGGCAGGGGGGGGCTACTGAGCAATTCTGTTCAGTTAATAAATTCAGTTAATACAAAAAAATATTTAAAAAAAAAAAAATGGAAATATTCTGCATAAAAAGAAGCATCTAAGAAAAATACAAAATCGAAAAAAAAACACTTTGAACATTTTTGAACAATTCCACCAAGTGTTTGAGGTGCCTGTTTCACCCACTTCCGGGGGGCGGAGCCAAAATCCGAGCCCAAAGTATTTGTTCGTGGACCCCCACTTAGGGGGGGTAGAAAAAGTTTCGGAGCGATTCGGGCACTTTTCATTTAACATTGGGTTTGCCATCAAAAATGTTTGTGACATCATAAACATTGCCATTCTGAGATCGCCTGTTCAGACACGCCCATTCTGGAAATCCATGAAATGAGAAGGAATGACTGAATTTTAAAAAAAAACATTTTTTTGGGTACAAGAGACACTGGGGACCCCAAAAAATACAAAAAACCAAGAAAAAAGTGATTTTCATGGTGTAGACCCTTTAACATTTTCGATGGTGGAGCTGGACTTGATAGGCCCGGTCACCTTTAGTTTTAAGGTGTGTTGGGGAACTGCAAGGAGCTTTTGGGAAGATGACCTATAAGCCAAGTAACCTGGGGGCAGGATAGTGAGGCAGACAGTTAAATGGAATGTGTAGAAGCTTTATAGTCACAGAGTAAAAATGCTCCTTCAAAGCATTTGGATTCACTGGAGAGTATTTAGTATCATGGTGTTTACATTCTGATTCAAAGTCTGGTGATAATGGAGCTTTTGTAGTGTCACATGGTCTATATTCTCAGACAGACACTAAAATGAAATACGTTGGGAAGACTAAGTGTTGGTTGGTCGCACTAATTTATTGAGGGTTGTAATTTGCTTGTGTGTGTGATTCTTTTAAGCATTAAGCCCTGTGTGTGCTTCTCGTGTGTTTGTGCTGGAGCCGGGGGGATGCATATATGTCCAATGTTGTCACTAACTATCTTTCACCTGCGTGTGCGTGTGCGTGTGCGTGTGCGTGCGCGTGCGTGCGTGTGTGTGTGCGTGTGCCTGTGCCTGTGTGTGTTTGTTTGTTTGTTTGAACTTCAGAATGCATGACAATACTGTCATTGTGTGATATGATCTCACGTTAGCAGAGGCACATGTTAACGTAGTCAAAAAGCAATGATGAAACAGTCTGGGAAAAGATATGCATTAGATTTTCACAGCCGATGCAACTGCAATGTACTGACGGTGGTCAGGCTTTGCTACAATTAGTTCGGTCCCAGTTATATATTATGTCCTCAATTTGGTTGGATATAAAATATTCATGTGTGTATTGAAGTGTTGCTTCACCTTCCTTAAAATAAGTGTTGACTGGAGAACAATGCCTTCCAAGCCTTCAACAGTACGAGCAAAATGGCCACGCACAAGAGAATATGGTCAATGGCTTTCCTCTCTCCTGTCTCTCTGTTATGTACCATCAAAACTGTCTGCATGTATTTATGTATTTCTGTGGTTTGGTGTGTGCGTGCGTGTGTATGTGTGTTTACTGTTTATAATGACTGTGTGCTTGTGTGTGTGTGTCAAACACTGGTCCCGTAGTGGTCCCGCATTACCATTCATCTCAATTTAACAGCGCTCAACATGCATGTGAGTGTGTGAACATCACAGTAGTATAAATCATTGGTCCAGATTATGGCCGTTTTATTATTCATGATGCAGGCCTTTTATCGCTACTGATATTTATCTCTTCACTCTCCCCCATGACCTGCAAGGCGAGAGCAAGGGGGGACGAGTCAGAAAGAGAGGAGGAAACAATGAAGGAGAGAGAGAAAGAGAGGGGGAGGAGGGAAGAGTTTGTTTTTCAGAGAAGGCGGGGAGCTTTAGCTGAGGTGTACATAAATACAATTCTTAAGTGGGCAGTGTGTGTGTGTGTGTGTGTGTGTGTGTGTGTGTGTGTGTGTGTGTGTGTGTGTGTGTGTGTGTGTGTGTGTGGGGGTGTGTGTGTGTGTGTGCGTGCGTGCGTGTGTGCGTGCGTGCGTGCATGCATGCGTGTGTGCGCACGCTCTCTCTTTCTCTCTCTCTCTCTCTCTCTCTCTCTCTCTCTCTCTCTCTCACACACACACACACTCACACACACACACACACACACACTCTCTCTCTCTCTCTCTCTCTCTCTCTCTCTCTCTCTCTCTCTCTCTCTCTCTCTCTCTCTCTCTCTCTCTCTCTCTCTCTCTCTCTCTCTCTCTCTCTCTCTCTCACACACACACACACTCACACACACACTCACACACACACACACACACACACACACTCTCTCTCTCTCTCTCTCTCTCTCTCTCTCTCTCTCTCTCTTTTTTTCCAACAATATTTAAAGATGGCCTGACTCTTCAAAAGTAGTATGACCAGCATAGTAAACAACATAGAACTCCTCATTAGGTGTATACAGTCCACAGTAATGGTTTGGACAAGAACTGTCATTTTGCATATACTGGTAACTCAAATAACATTGACACATTAGGCAAAGCAGTGTTTCCCTACCCAAGCACCCTTTTACTTTCTTACGAGGGAGATCTTTATTTAGAATTATGCATGTGCATTTCTCATTCACTCTGTGCATTTCAGAGTCGACTCCATGGTATCGTTTTGCACAGTGGAAGAGAAATTGCACCTTGCTGTCATCTTCACCTGTCTTGCCTATGGTCCTGACTCAGTAGTAGTAGAGAAACATTATATATTTTTATTTTAGACAAATTATGTATATTAATAACTTGCTTCACATTGGTTTTGCTGGGTCAGTGTTCCAAATATGATATTTCTCATTAATTGTAATATTTTATTTAGTTTTAAGACTGAGAGAACTCTGTAAAATGTTTTCTTTATGGATGCAAAATACAGTATCAGCCAGCTTATTGGTATTGGCCAATATTTGCTCTGTATCAGGACCGATATCCAAATTACCTGTGAAATGCATGTATTTATTATGTGCCAACTGGCATTGAGAAAGAATTTGTAACATTAAATAACATGTAACATAAATGTGTCTTCTCCATTTATTTATCCATTTATTTATCTCCTTCAGTGAATGCAGGCACTTGGAAACAGTGATAGTGTATGGTAATAAATCACGACAGGTAACTTAATGTTTTTCAAATATCTGCATCTGCACCAAGCATCACAGTTGCGGTATAATACCCCCACACACATGGGGGTATTGCAATGAAACCCAAAGTGGTATCATTGACAGATGACATTAACATGGACAATATTTGGATGGTTCAAAGATATTCTTTTAATGATTAATTATTTGCAGGTATCTGGCCACTTCTGCCCAACATGCATGGATGGGTTGGTGTTTCTACAAAATGACACGGGTATGGTTACCACTTTCTGTGACTGTGTTGACTGATGATAGTCCTGACTGTGCTGAGTCGTCTCTCAGGGTCTATCTCTCTTTCTGTTTTTATTTTTCACACTTTATTCTCTCTCTCCTTTGTATCCAGCCGTGTGGAACTAAAGAGGAGCATGTGTTGTTGGTCAACCTGCCTTTCCCCTCACAGGTGGCCGGTCACAGCTGTTCTCACTCACTCACTCACTCACACACACAGGCATGCACGCACGCACGCACGCACGCCGCGTGTGTGTGTGTGTGTGTGTGTGTGTGTGTGTGTGTGTGTGTGTGTGTGTGTGTGTGTGTGTGCACATGCATGTGTGTGTGAAGTAGGCCTACACTGAAAAGGCATTACATATTTTATTTCAGTTTGTAAACACTAGCTAACCAGAGACCATAACTAGAACACAGCTTACAGTATATTGTGTAGTATATCTTCACCTTATGGTAATAGTTGATAAGATGGTATACAATACCAAGCCCAGAGGCAACGCTCTGTATGCCCTCAGCAACTCACCATAGTGAGCGGTAAACAGTGCCACGATACAACACATGGCAGAAACTCTGTCAACATTACAATACAAGAAAGCAATATGGTACAGTACAGTACAACAGTGGATATTACTGTCTAAATGTTTCACTCTCTCCCTATCTAACCTGCTCCACTCAACACATCTACTGTACAATAAACTTTAATAAAGACTATATCCCCTCGCTCTGTACGTCTGGACTTCAAATAATGAAAAATATTGATTTGAAACATCTTTTTTGTCGATATTACTCTCTCTCATCAGGGAGCATAGAGAAATGGGCTTCAAGTCCGTTTGACATTCTGAGGCCATGAGTGACATCTAGTGGTGGCTACAAGGTAACACTTTTTTACTGTTGGTCTTCATTACTGAAAAAGATCATTAGCTGAATAACTGTCTGTAGAACAATTTTCTTGTCTTACTCTTGTCTGATCGAGAATATAATCTAAAATTATTTTGTGGCTCCATGCGCAACCACAATGGGCTGATATGCCATGCATGATGCACCCATAGGTTTGGATAGGACTACCACGAAAACCATGTGATAATTAAAGTTCAAGTGCTTTATTGTCATTTGTAGTTATTTGGAATACATACATTAGAATTAGAGTCTGGACCTCTCAGAAAGGTTAGAGTGAAGGGATACAAGATGCCTTTTATTTAAATCAAATCATATGGATCCACATGGGAACGAGGCTCCCATGTGGATGACAGTGGATGTGACATCTATCTATCTATCTATCTATCTATCTATCTATCTATCTATCTATCTATCTATCTATCTATCTATCTATCTATCTATCTATCTATCTATCTATCTGCCTATCTATCTATTGTGGTTGATTCTCAAAGATGAGTTGATTTAGTGGTCTTTATTGATGAGCCATGCATAAGCCGACATCCATGGACTATGCAAGATTAGCTGAGGCTCAGACCCATGGACAGTGTACTTTATACTGTTTAATCACTTCACCTTGACCAGACCATTCTTTGTCTGACCAATCAAGAATGAGCCTATTCTTAGTAATACGTCATTATTACCACATATCAATAATAGCCAGAGAATGTCCCTTTCCACTGCCCTGCGTCTCATGTGCTCAGTTTTGAGCCAAGAAAGGGTCAGTTCGACCTGTAGCATTCTTTTTGCACCATACTTAAATGTTGAAATCACATTCCTCAGCCTGTGTTCAGGCCTGTAGAGTTACACACAATATAGAAATATAACATGTAATAACTGTTTTCCAAAACACTATCTATCTACCCATCTATCTATCTATCACGTATGTCTCCAAATTTGGTCTCAGCCCATCCAAGCCCCATTGACTTCCATTATTAAATATTAAGTTAAAAATGTAAAAAAGTATAAAACACGTGGGGAAATATAGTAGGCAAGGTAGGGTAGGCTACTTGACCAACCGGCCGCTGATTGGTCCAGCACTCTGTGAGTTTAGCTCTGGACACAGACACAAACAGACCCCTCCTGTAGAGCCACACCATAATATAAGATTATAAAAAGAAAACAATGAAAAGTATCTTGTTACCATAACATTACTTATTCACAAAGACAATGAAAACATTTGATCAACACATTCATTAAATAAATAAATAAATATTCACTTCTGAAGACAATGTCTTGCTTAAAGTTCCATGTAACTTTTTTTTGTGAATAAAATATGACTCTGTCCAATCTGTATGGTAGGGTATGTAAATACAATATAACTTATACAATTTATGTGGTTGTATTTGGTCTCCCTGAGTCCCTGCTCTTCTATTGAGACATTTAGTTCCTGTGTCTGGTTTGACATGACTGGTTGACACAAGTGGTACAGCCTGAAGGTCAAAAGTATATTTCTCCCCTGAGCAATCAGGCAAGCTCTATTAACTCAGATAGACTAGAGATGGCAACTTCATCTTCATTTCATGAAGCAACATACAGTGAATGTAACACTTGACCCTGATATTGCTCATCCTGACCCCATCTCTGTCTTTCTACTCCTATTCTCAGAGGTCTTGGAATCTATAAGTAATGTAATGTATAAGGTGGTGACATTGATGGGATGTGAAGGCTGTAAAATAGAAGTGACAACATATTGAACACAAAGAAATGTACCATTGGAGTTTTCAAAAAGGACTATTGTTGACGAAGGGAACTTCAGGTACTATATCAAATCAATCAAATCAAACGTTATTTGTGAGTAAATGAGTACATTTACATATAACCAGAAATTGCCCAAATTGCTGCACAGCTAGAACAAAATATCAGAACATCGAGAGAAAAAAATCAATAGGCCTATACATGTGCCAACGAGCCTTCGAAGGCACCAGATCATAATATGGGATAATTTAAAGCTCATGCTGATCAGGGTTACTTACTTACTTATACCCATTACACCGGCTGGCGCATAGGGCAGCAACAAAGTTTCTCCACTTCCATCTGTCTTTGGCCATCTTCTCTATGGTCCACCAGCTCTGATGGTGTTGCTGGAGCTCCTTCTCTATCGTCCTACGTCATGTCATATTAGGCCTCCATTTCTTTCTTTTGCCTTCTGGGGTCCAGTGTAATGCGACTCTTGGGATCGCGTTGATGTCTGAGGACATGGCCAATCCAGGTACACCTGCGTTTATTGAATGTGCAGTGCGTGTCATCTTGTTTGGTGATGTTGAGGAGTTTATTGTTTGTGGGCCAGAATATGCGCAGGATTTTGCGCAGGCATGATGTGTGGAAAGTGGATAATTTATGGATGTCGTTTTCTGTGGTTTTCCAGCATTCTGCGCCATATAGTAGTGTTGATAGTACGCAGCTTTGGTAGATCCGGAGTTTTGTTATGGTGCTGTATTGGTTTGACTTCCAGATTTGTTTAAGTCTTATGAAGGTTGTGTATGCTTTGCTGATCCGGTTTTGAATGTCTTTACTTGCTCCCCCATCATGGTGAATGATACTTCCAAGATATGTGAAAGTATCTGTATTTTCCAAGACCTGTTCCTATTGTTATATGTGTTGGTGTATTGGTGTGCATGACTTTGGTTTTATTGTTGTTTAAAACCATAAATCAAGGTCAGGGAGCTTAACTCAGCCTGATAGTGGCTATTTTGGCCAGGTCTTGCAAAAAAAAATAAATAGATAATTGATATTAAGTGACTACCTAGTACAATAAAGAAGTTTAAATGGAAGTTGTGGATTATGAGAAAAGGGAGGTAGGCCTATCCTTTATGATGCACAAACTGGAACTAGATACTGGATACTTTTAGTCATTGCACATTCGGTGGTAAGCTTTATCCATTACTTTTCCACCACTGGAGGCAATGGAGAATTCATTTGTATAGCCTACTTGTACTTTTTGAATTACCAGATAATTAAGATACAAAGGAATGCATGCATTAAAAATGAACCCTGATTTGATTTCACAATTGCATTAGCCCACCAATACTTGATGCTAGCACATTAATTGCACAAGCTTTTTACAGCTAATGAAACGTACATGCATTAAAATGTCCATGGATCATAACTGACTCACAATAATAATAATCAAAACAATTAAAAATTTAAAACAAGGATACCGTTTTAATACACAGCCAGCTAGATTGGCCACGATTCTACAGGTATGTACTGCAAAGTAGCCTATTAGGCCTACTTTAACATACAAATCTCACTCCAAGTAGGTTTTCTGAAAAGTTGGCAGCCCTGATGTATGTGTAATACCAAAGACGTAGATATTAATTGTAGGCTATATTAAATAAAATAGTGTTCATTGCAACTTTTGTTGCAACAAGAAGTAGTAATGACAGCAAATATCCTACAGGGGGCAGCGGTGCATACAATATTGTACCATTTTGATTGATTGAATACTTTATTAACAGTTTGCAATAAAAGGCACAGTGGTACCTTATTTTTAACTCTATGAGTGGTACAGATTTATTTTATAATAGAATTCTAAAAGGATAACCCAAAAAGCAATTTTCATTGAGGTCCTGTGTATTAAGTTCATCGAGATGAACCACAACCGTTTACTTTTAGTAGGCAGGCTACTACTACAATAGCCATGGTTCACATGACTCATGACAGTCATGTTTCAGGGCTACTAGCCTGCTACTACTACAACTACATTGTCTAGCTAGCTATATCTGTTAAAATAGAGCTGCACATTTTTCCCCCCCAAGAATTTAAAATGATACAAGTCAGATTTGTTTCTCAAAATGATCTGACAACTCCAGCACGCTGTGAAAAGGAACTGTCGTCTTTTGATGACGCCATCACTGGGACTTTCCGGCAGTATTGCCATGTCTGCTAATTATAAGCGACTTGGGCCTTATTGTTGGGCTTGTTTCTAAAGCGTATAGTTGCTTATTTGGGCTGGTTTCCTAAAATGTTGTTTAAACCAGTGGTTCTCAAACATTTTCATGTCAAGGACCCACAAATTAATATGTATGTGTCTGCCCTATCCCATCTGAAAACCCCAATGGAAACAAGCCATAGGCTTTCTTGGTAATAGCAGACCTTGAACTGTACTTTCCTGAGCTTTCTTTTTACAAACTGCTAATAAAGTATTCAGTCAATCTTACATTTAATGCCAGGGACCCCCATACAAGATTTGTGTTATTAAAATGTTTCAAAAAGATTTTTTTTGTTGTTGTTGAAAATAGCAGATCTACAAGCTCACAACGCGTCACATTGTGACGCGTTGTGAGCTTGTAGATCTGCTATTTTCAAATAGCCGAGGTTCTTTTGCGCTTGTTCTCATAAACCTGGTTGCTTATTTCTCTCGCAGAACCTCCGAACCTGGCAACGCTGTTTCCGGATACGTCGCTCGGGGGTTGAAGGCTTGTTTTAACCACACTGGAGTTAGCACGTTATTGATAAACGTAAATACTGCGTGTTTATTAAAGAGCGCAGGGCGGAGAAAGACAGACCACATGGAACGATGAAGAAAGGGGCAGATACGAACGGCGCCGAGAGGTTAAAATACTAAAACAGCCGTTGTCAACAGCGAAAAACAGAATGTCAACAACGCGGCCCCTCCTCGGCATGAAACGAGTCACCGAGCTAGCCTGCTCCGAACAGCCGCCCAGCAGACTCCCTTCGTCGGCCGGCAAGCAGCAACAAGACACGCCTAGTACCGTGGACGAGTTCACGGTGCTGGAGGACAAGCAGGACGAGCTCAGGTGCGCCAAGCCCCGAGTAGAGCAAGTCTTCAAGGTAGCCTTCACCATTATTGGTCTGTTGGACCACACGGGACAGGCTCACGGCAGCAACACATCACGACAGATATGGCTCCAGCTTAAAGGAAACAGAGACGACGTTTCCAAGGCAAAGGTGAAATACGCGTTTTACTATGTGTCTGACGGTTTGGGAATATGCTTTTGTATTGAACCAAGGTGGCCTAATAATATTCAGTGGTGGAAAATGTACTCGCATTCTTTACTTAAGTAAAAGTATCAATGCTGCAATGTGGAATTACTACAAGTAAAAGTCCGGAATGCAACATTTACTTGAGTAAAAGTACAAAAGTTTGGTATCAATATGTACTTAAAGTACTCATTATGCAGAATGTCCCGTTTCACAAGTTTTCAAATGGATAAAAAATATCGAACGACAGGTACACATGGATAAACTCAGCTCACCCACCCTGTCACCTAGCCTTTCCAAATGAAAATGTGGATGAATATATCTTTATATGCAGCAAGCTAAGACACCAGACGTTACTGGAGTGTGGTCAGTAGTAGGCTGAGTTAGTCCAGAGGTTTTCAAAGTGGGAGGCAGGACTCCCCAGATGGGGCTCCAAATGGTTTTAGAGGAGTCTATTAATCTTGTGGGTGATTCGGTTAAAAGAGATGGTTCAGAGATACAACATTGTTTTTAGGTATGCTAGGCTAGTTGGTGTAGTCTGAGGTTATGTCAAACGGCATTATTAGACCGTCTTGACGTGTAGTGAGTGTCTGTGGGATCCAATAACATATTATTCATGATCCAGAATAGGCATTCAGAAATTGAGCAAAACTAAGGGGGGTAGGCAGTAGGCACACCATTTTTCAAGCATTGTCTGAGGGGAGGCCCACAGTCTCTAGCAGATTCTAGCCTAAATGACCAGAGGACAGATGGACACACAATATTAAGCTCTGGGTTTGAGTTTCAGATAGTATATGCCTTTGTCATAATAAGTTACCTGCCCAAGTTAAGTTGTATGCCTACATCGACTCGTAATAAGTAACACAATTAATAGCTGGTAGCATCAGTGGGCTTTTGCTTATTTTTTTTGTGATTTCCAGTTCCAGGATTGTTGCATTGTCATTCATTTCCCCTTTGTGAAAAAAAACCGTAAGCTGGCATTGGTATTTTCACAGTCATCTAGTTTGACTTACAACTACTGGATGATATGTGGCGAAAATTAATGAATGTCTTCCTACCCGTACCCAATCACCTGACTTTCTCTGATTTGATTTCTTACCATGTCGTGATCTTTATTTTTTCTGTAGTCATATTCCAAATCAAACAATGTTACGGTTAGGTCATGATCATGGAATTGCACTTCATGATAAATTGTCACACAAATAGAATTAAGCATTTCATTGGAATTTGGAAAATGTTAGGCTTTTTAAATTTTGCACAGGGCAGATATGACAGATAACTGATATGTAACAGTAATAGTGAAACACAGAAACAGGTAAGAGTCTAGAGCCAATACAAATAAAATAGATTAGGTTCTCACATAAGACATGATCTGCACTGGGTCTCTGAATGAATCAGCCATGGTTATGTAGTAGTCATTTCATTAATTTTTTTCATTTCTAAAGTGACAATTTAAGGACTTTTAAGACTTTTTTTAATAAAATAGTAAAAGACCATTACTGTATCAAAAGTAATCAACAAACTATACTACAACAAATGTTAAACATTGGCCAAATTGTCAAATATTACCTAAGAAAAAGACGATCTACAATTTCACAACAACTAAATTGTTGATACTGGCTCTTGATGCCCACTGGCGCAAAGGGGGATTTGTCTGTGGCAATGTGCTCTGCTCTTTATCCCCACTAGCTTCCTCCTCATCCTCCCTCTGCAAACACGTCCAGAACCCTAAACAAAGTTCCAGTTGCCGCAAAGTTGCCCCATAGTGGATAGCACATTTTGGTATAGATTCTTTCATAGAAAATGATTTTTCCTGTGTCCTGTGGAGTCTTGCATAATATATTATACTTTGCTAGTAAGTCTGTGATCCTTGCCCATATTGAGAAGTGTGAGAAAGATGGGAATTCCCTGCTCATTCAGTCAATGCTTTCATTGCACAAGCAACACCCAATTATTTGTATTCAGTTTCTGTTTCAAAACTGATATCCGCACAGCCCCACCACACCCACCCATCTCCCATGACCTTCTTGAGTCAGTGTTTGTACTATTGAGCCTCTCTCACATGCTAATGTTAGAGAAATGTAACACAGCAGCTGCTGTACAATATTTCTCAGTGACATCACCCACTTGAGTGTGATTCATCAACCTGTTCTTCACAGCGAGGAGATTCCCTGAATCAGTGACGATGTGTACACTGATTTACTATTGTTAGTTCTACTGACAGTAATCTCGGCTACTAAATAGCAACTGACTATCAAGAGAACACTTCCTTGTACACCAGAATTCTTAGGGGCACAATCTGTGAAAACCTTTGAAATAGTTAACCTCATAACCTGCTGCTTGTATTTTGAACGAGAGCATTTATTTATTAGGAGCTTATTGTATCACTGCAATAAGCAAGGAAGAGAATGGCAGAGGGAGAGGAGTGTGAACACTGAACACACACGAAACAGGGAAAGAGATGGTGAAAGACATGATGGCGATATGGGTGGTTATCAAACAGAACTGTTTCACCCGTTTTAACACATTGTGTGCCAGAGGTTTATTGAAATACTGTACGTTCAGTGCCTGCAAATCTTCCATCCACTTACGTTGATACGTTTCGTGCTGTAGAAGCCCCGACGCGGAAGTGCATGTAAACAAAGCGTGCGTGCGAGACGGCGGAGGGTCCCGACTAACGCCTGGAACAATAATATTTCTAACGCGATCCTCCATTGCAGAGTGATCGCCGATCGAAAACGGCTCACTTCCACCACGTTAAAAATAAATGGAGATATTAAGCTTTTAGTCAAGGAGTTAACATTGGAGAGGCCGACCGGAAGGATTTTTGACATGGATCCACATCCGGCCTCTCCTTCTCAGAGACTCCTTGGATGATCCCAAAGTTTCGTTAGAGCGCCCCACGTGGGCCCCACGTATAAAAAAAAAATTGGGCCAAAAACGGTCCGGACCGTTTATGGCACTCCCCGCATGGATTCTCAAAAAAGGTCCGGACCGTTTTTGGCACACAATGTGTTAAATCACTTACCATGGCTCATGACGTTATGTAACAGGTTATTTGTGGTGGCTGTGGCAAGTGCGGACAGATAAAGTGAAGTTTCAGGCACATTGTGATATTTTTTAAAGATTGACATTGCATTGTCATGAGAGACTTTTACTGGAAAGGTTTGGGTCACATAGAGCACAGTATTAGAGTTATGTTACAGATTTCCTTTTCTTTCCAACCCTCCAGGAGTATGTGAGGGGTCTCTGTGACCCAGAGCTGCAGAAGGATGAACGCTACCCGGTGGATATGCATTGCATCTTTGCTGGTGCTCGTGGTCTCTTCCTGGACAGGCTCCTGCGAGACACCAGTGCAGAGGTTCTCGTGCCTGAACCCGGCCGCCTGCGACTCTTGGGCCGGGCTGAACCCGTAGTGATGGCTCAGAGCAGAGTCCAGCAGTTTGTTGCACTCTTTCATGTAGGTGAAAGTTGTAGCGATTGGTTACAGTAAATGACCACTTCACCAAAGGAAACAAATAAAAGGTTTCACCAATCTTAAGTTCATTACACACCAGGAGCGACACGAATAAATGGTACGAAAATGTGTCGCAAATCAATTATTTCACATCAAGCTTTTATTTTGGTGTTCAAATATATTTTATTCGCACTGAACAATCGACCTAGTCTCAGTGTGCATGTACTCATAGCACAAACAGCTGTTTAAATTATTGTGAATTAATCGCACAAAATAAACGCTCCTGGTGTGTACTGCCACACCTTTTTTTTTTGCCAAACTTAATGAGATTGTAAGAGAAGTATTATCTATCACACATAAGTCATTTGGCTAAGTGTATACGAGTATGCAAAAAAGCAATGCTGGAGTTCCTGCTGTTAAAGTTAAGACACCAACATTAGAAGTGTAGTGCCTACTCAAGCAAGTTGCTGGAATAGGATAGGTTTGGCAAGACTTAGGCAAATAAGTAATGATTAAATAATTAAAGGTGAAGAAGATGAATTACAGTACCTGCACAGCACTGGGCACCTGAAACATAACTCTGTGTGTGTGTGTGTGTGTGTGTCCTTGTGTTATCTAGGAGAAGAGGAGTATGCCCAGCGACAGGGAAACGACTGTGAAGCGAGCATTCAAATCGTTTGTGGAGGAGAGAGACGACAAGTTCACAATGGAACTCTTATTATTGCCCAGTGCCCTAAAGGAAGAGTTATTAGGATTGGCACAGAGCCCCACTAGCCTGCACACACACACCCTGGTTGGTATAGAACCTCTGACATGTAATTCAGTACTAACACTGGTATCTACCCCATTTTTTCTTAACCGTACTTGGGTAAACACCCAAGCTTCTCTTGTATAGAAAATGTTTTATGGCTTTGCAACCAAATTATTTATTTATTTTTTATTTTAAAATGATGAAAATGTTTAACATACAACATTGCTAATGTATTTTTATACTGTATGCAGTAGGCCATTTGAAGGGGTATGTACTTTAACCTTGTTAAAGCACAATTCAACTTTGCCAGAAGTTTGGGTTGTTCAGTGTTCACACTCTTCTCTTTAGGTCCTTGTCATGATGTAACTCCAAATATTTGTGAGATATCTTCAGTGGTTGCTCTGAATATTGGTACGGCACGGCAAAACATTTCACAAAGTTATATTTTTAGCAGTAGCACACAAAAGAACACAAGCAAAGTGGATTCTGCCGTTGTATAAACCATTTTTGTGATACTATCATTGCTTATTACACACCCAATAATCTCTCAAGAACAGATTCAGAGCTTCGCAATGTGTCGGGACGGTCGTTCAGAACGTGTGCACATTGGCCTAAATTAAAGTGGGCAGGCCTTAGATCCGGAAGCAAGCCGCGCTTTAACCAATCAAAGCCGCTCCAGTCTCCACAGACTTTCTAGGTCTGCAAGGCGAAACATATGGACACAAATAGTGCACAGCGCACGTCAAGATTTCATAAAAATGTCTCCGTAATCCACACAAGTATGTTTATAAGTACTGTGTCAGTTAAGTTCTCCATCGCGGCAACCGTTACATCACAATCTAAATTTAACTCTGCAAGGGTACAGATGGAACCAAATGGATCCGTGGACCCTCTCTCTCTCGGACTAACAAAAACAGCCAAAATGGCTCTTTTAAGCCACCCGCTCATATTGAACATAATTCCTAAGTAAATTGTTTATGAACAGAGCTAAATCAGTTTGTGTGCCTCAGCCTCAGCATAAAAGAGTCATATTTTTTGTTGCCACTGCGCGGCCCATAGTGTTCCATGGTGGAAGAAATGTTATCTAGTCGGAATGAAAACATAGATGCACCACCGGAAGTGGAGGGCTGAGGGCATGGACCAAACCCCGGTTTCCAGTCAGCATAGGTCTAGTTAATCACTCCCCCCAGAGTCAAATGCAAAAGTGAAAAACGCTGGGGGGCTGTTTTTCCTTTTTATTTGACGATGGGTTCCCAGATTGCACACCCAATAAACAGTGATTCGGTCTCAGAAGCATACCTACCAGATCTTCCTAATTCAAATTGTAAAAATCAAGACAAAGTTTTATCTCCAAAAATGCTGAATTTGTTTTGAAATTTGATACAATGGCAGAATCTTCTTTGTTCACTTTAGTTTGTGTGCTAAAACTGTGGCTTTTGAGACGTGTTTCAATGTAAACACGTCTCAAATGTAAGTCGTATTGAATATATCTCACCAGTATTTGGAGTTGCATAATGGCAAGGTCAAAGATCAAACTACACAACCCTAATCTACCAAAGTTAAGTAACCGAGAGGTCAGTGGCAGATTTAGATATGGATAGATATGGATATGGAGTGTTGTGAAAACAATTCTATCTATTTTTCAGTATTCACCCACCCCAACAACAAATATTCAGCAGCATTTTGTCAATAAGTGTGTGTTAGTACCAACCTCACATAGCCAAAATCATTTTTGAAAGCTTATATCACTAAGCTAATCACACCAACTAAAATTTAACTTTATTTGAAAACAAACAAAAAGAAAAAACAGTGTGGCTAGAGTCAAGAGGACCACTCTAGCCAGCACAGGACTTACTCATTGTCCTCAACCACATGTTTGAGATCATTGACAAACTCATCAGTGACATGCACAGTGCGATGAGCAGGAAGCTCTTGAAACATGATTACGGGTTTGAAAAAGTTTGATGTCCAATTCTTCTGAATGTCTTTGTTAGTAGTACTGTCTTTGTTAGTACCAACCTCACATAGCCAAAGTCATTTTCTGACCAAAAGCACACTGGTGTTACTCTATTTCTAAAGGACTCCTAAGTATTGTGATTGTTGTGATTCCCAGGCCCAGACACCAGGTTTGCATACCCAGGGATTGCTTCTCGGACTGGTGGAGGCTGACCAGGATCGCTCGCAGAGCAGCACCCCTGTGACAGAGCTCTCTAACCGTATCCTGGACACCAGCTTTGAGGAGAAGGCGTCTGGGAGTGCTGGTGCAGCAACAGGGGGTGGGGGAAGTAGAACAGGTGGTGGGACAGGCATAGGCCCTGAGATCCTCCTGAATGGCACTCGTCCTTCACACAAGCGGCGTTCATCTGACAGCGAAACTCGGGACACAAAGAGACAGTACTCACTGGAGCGCAGGGATGACTCACTGGAGAGAGAGGGGGAACGAGAGAGAAAGGAGAGAGAAAGTAGAGGGACCAGTAGTGGCTGCAGGTCTAAGACCCCCTGTAGTTCAACATCCCTCTCCTCCTCGTCGAAAGCAAACACAATCGGTGGTCTGATCACACTGGACTCAAATGAGGGGGGTTCAGATGACTGGGAGGCAGTGAGCCCAGAAACCAACTTCCGCTGTTTGGTCAATTTCTTCAGGTGTTGTATATGATAATGTTTTCCAGTTAGTGAAGTCAGTAAAGCTACACTTGAGTCACTTTTCAGTCTTAACAATGTTTGAACGGTTTGTTTTAGAAAACATTCAAGAGTCATGAAAGTCTGGTAAAATATTTTTAAAATTGTTAATTTATTATAATTTGTTTAGTTTTTCTAGTGTGTTCTACCTTAGCAATTCATTAACAATTACACTTGGTTTTGCTCCTGAAATTTAAAAAAGTTAAATCTCCTCTTCAGATCGATGGACTACACACAGGACGTGGTGGAGCAAGTCATAAGAGAAAATGGGCAAACAGAAGATACCTTCCTCATCCTAGAGAAAATTGTCGAGGAAACGAAGCGTGTTGAAAAAGAGATGACAGATCGGGCTGAAGGAGGAAGATTGAACTCTACACACTCCACAGAAACTGCCCCAACTTCCACTTCTACAGTGTCCCGTAGCAGAGAGAAAGAGAGAGTGCTGAACAAAGCATTCTTGGACCCAGGCAGGTCTAGAGAGAACATTAAGCCCAACCTGCGTAGCGGCTGTAGTAACGGCCTTGGCCACCGGAGGCAGTGCAGCGGCAGTGAGAACAGCACTCAGCAGGTACTATGCCTCCTGATGTCACTGATTGTCATGGAATTGTGTTTGAATGCTTATAAACTATAACGGTACAGTATGTAGATAACGTGCTTCTGGGTCACGTGAAGGTGGTAGTAGACTAGTTCTAACAGCGGTGCCCCTGGCTTGGCTACAAACACAAATATTGGCAGCGTTCACAGGTGGGAAGTCTAGGCATTATGTCATTGTCGCTGCACTAGCAAACCCAGCTGGTTGATAGGGTTGCCTATTTAGAAGGGAGGGGAACTGGGGGAGATGGTGTGAACCTATGTTCGTGTTAAGCTCTCCTGGTGAAACTACCCGCTGTCAGGTGAAAAAGAAGCAGCTGGTGACTCCATGAGTATTGGAGGAGACACATGGTTGTCTAGTCTACACCCTTCAGGGTGCAGAGTGTGCAGACTGACAGTGATGGGGACGATGGTACACATGAGGAATTTATTGACAACAAGCTAATTGGAAAGAAAATGTGGACAAAGGCAAAAATATATATAATTACGATGTTGAGTAAGTTGGCATTTTTTTGGTTTTTCAACCAAAAAAAAAAAAAGATGTGTGTTGATGTACTTATGTTGATGTAAAACACTATAACCATTCTCCGCTCTGCCACTGCCTGAACAACCGTCACAGTGAATTATGGGTATTATTGGATCTGAGAGCAAAACTCAGCATTCACAATTGGACAGATTTCTCTGGTTTCAAAATGTCAAAAACTTCCCTCAAAATTGGTTATCTTTATTGAAATTGATTATCAATAATTTTTTTATAATCAGTTAAATCAATCAGTTTGATTAACTGTCGCACCCCTACCTCAATACCATGACCATTTCAGTTTTAATTAATCAAGTTTTGTTATTACTCAGGCCATCACCATCAAGAGGAGCTCCAGTGCTCAGGGAGGTGCCGGACACTATGATGATGTTATCACCATCGATGACGATAATGACAACCTCTTCGCCACGGATACCGCCATGCCAGGAAACCGACTGTCCCGCACGATGGCGATGGAACTTCCGGGCACACAGTCTGGATCAAGGACGGACTACTTGGCACGGGGGGGTGGGGGGGCTTCCCAGAGGGATTACATCACTAGGGGCGGGACTCAGACCCTGGGAGGACCAGTCAGGGTGGAGAGCGTGACAGCGCTCCGTAGTGCACCACAGTGGCTGACAACCACCACCTCTTCGTCCACCTCCACCAACGTACGTATCATTGGAAGATGTCTGTTTCTTGGGGCTAAACAGTGATTTCAATCCTGTAAATATGTATTTTATCCTAAAAAGAATTCTGAAGTCGGTGCTGGATGTTAACAAATGAAACGAAACAATCAACGATCGAAAGTTTAAGTTTAGTTGCCCTGATCATGGGATTTGTGAAAAGATCTTCCATACAAACTCCCAGGACTTCTAGAAATGGGCAACTTGTAAAGGTTTTGCCATTGATGGAAGTGGTAATGTGCAGTATTGTTATTATTATTTACACCAAGGCTCAGTCAGTAGATGTTACCTCTATCATTGAGAGCTCACATTGTTGCTAACACACACACACCCCCATCAAGAACGTCTTTGAACCAAATATACCAGGAAACACTTTTCACACACAAAATTTAAGTTCGGAAATTCTGCACCATTGTCAAGAAACTTTCCATCAGTTGTTATGGTTATCATTTGGCTGTTGTTATGGTGACAAAGCTGTTTGTTGTGTGAAATAATTTGCAGTTCTTCCTATGTGAGATAACAAGCCCCTTCTCTTCCTCCAGGCAACTGACCCAAAGTCCCGCCCCTTAACATCTTCCTATCAGACAATTGGCCACATGGGGTTCCATGGGGGTGGAGCCAGGGTTCCCCCAGCCATTGAGCCCCCAGCACCCCCGATAACGGGTCTGGACCGTTTCCATCAGTCACTCAAGATGCTATACACACTCACCCTGCCAAACGAGCCAGGACGTCCAGACCTCAGACACATCATCATAGATGGCAGCAATGTCGCCATGGCGTGAGTACACACACACACACACACACACACACACACACACACACACACACACACACACACACACACACACACACACACACTGTTCGATCCAGGGCTCCTCCTGTGTTACTGTTGAAGTGTCTTTGAGCAAGATACTGAACCCCTAACTGCTCCCAATGAGCAGGTTGGTACCTTGCATTCCTCCATATCTGTGTGTGAATGGGTGAATGTAATGCACATTGTAAAGCGCTAAAGATGCTATATAAAGTTACAATTTTATCTCGTATCTGTCTGTCTACCTGTGTACCGTTTATGCCCATATATGGAGATCCCAATATGGACCTTGAATAACCTCTCGCTTTCGTAATAGTATTTCCTGCCTGCCTCCCGCCCCCCTCGCCTCTCTCTGACCTCTCTCTCTCTCCTCACTTTCTTTAGTTTTCCTGGTTAGAGAAGTAAACTCCAGTATTGGTCATCCAAGTCCTGTTTCATGACTGACTGTTCATAGTACAGGATGTGTTAATTTCTCCTTCCCTTAAATGATTTTATGACTTCTTCTTTACTGGATATTAGATAGTGGACACATATTGGGGAAGACAGCATTGACGTGACATACCATAAGTGTATTCACAGATTTAGTTTTTGACATGTACCCTTATGTACATGTTCATGCTGTATACATATAGGGCTGTCACGGTTATGACATTTTACTTGTCGCTCAAATACTTGCGATTCCTTAGTCCCTTTTCCAAACATCCTTGCTTCATTAAAAAGTCGAATTACATGGATCTCGGGATCAACATGTGGATCTTGGATTTGACTCCTATGTGTTTGAGAAATGTGGCACTGATCGGTCCAGCAGCTTGCGAGATTAGCCACACACGCACACACACACACAGTTACACAGACTCTTCTTGACGGACCTGCCACCTATAGAGCCATGAAACAATTGCTCTACTAGTTGTATAGGGCCAGTGAATTTGTTCTTTGTAGAGACATACGACAGTTTTCTATGTGACTAATGTGAAATGGTCTGTTAGTCCATAGTCCAGGTTTCTGTGGTAATTTGACCGGTTTTATAGAGCTGTTCCCATGTCAGCTTGTGTCCAGGTTTCCTTGGTTATTTTACAGATTGCATCATGTCGTCTTCCTGCTGTGGTGTCGGTCATCACTTTCTCTTTCAACAGACATGGAACTTCCTTTGAAATTTGCATAGCAATAACTACCGCATGCAAAAACGACCTCTGTGTTCTTAGTGCCTTGTGTTGCATATTCAGGACTTGAATTTTCCACTAGCCATCTGGACAAGTTGTCGCTAGATGGCCACCCTAGTAAGGAGTAGGGGTGTGCCGATATATCGTCCCGCGATATATCGCGATACGTTTTCGTGACGATATGTATCGTTTTGAAGGAAAAAAAATATCGTTTTGAAAAAAAAAAATATATAAAATCTTTTTTTCTTTTTACAATAATAATAATCAGTCATGCAAACAGCCCCGAGATGAAAAGGGTGACAACATGTTGTTGTTTTTTTTCGGGTCAGGTGTCACACTATTGCCCTATTTGGATTCAAAACGGCTATTGTAGCTGAAAAGCTACAAGTTCGCATGTCTGAATAATGTAAAAACAGAATTATTTGTTTGCATTTGCTTTTTTTCTCCCCCATATATTTTTCATAATAAAAAAGTGCGTATCGTATCGAAATCGTATCGAAGTTGTGAGTCAATCGTATCGTATCGTTTGGTGAAATTAGTGTATCGGCACACCCCTAGTAAGGAGTGAACAGAAGTCTCACCAGAACGTCCTTCCCAAATCCGTATACTACCACGCAGTCAATCAATACATTTGATTTATAGTGCCAATTCACAAGTTCTCTCAGACACTTTACATGACAAGCAGTTCAGATTCATTCATGGTCATATTCTAAAGATACCCAACAACTCCCCCATGAGCTTGGCGACAGTGGCAAGGAAAAACTCCTTTTAACAGGAAAAAACCCATGAGCAGAACGTATTTGTGCCTGTACAGTCATCTCTGTTTATGCAAAGTGTTTGTGTGATTATGCATGGCATGACGTTTTTATGTAAACGTGTTGGTTAGAATATGCAATTGCATGTCTCTGTTATGTTTGCATACTTGGACAGATAATAAATGTAATGTTTTGTAACAGGTGCACTCTCGAGTAGTCATGTAGTCAAGTCTTGACTACTGCTGGACACCTTAAGTTACCAATAAGGCACATACACATCATTTATCATTTCCACTACTCCACTACTAGATTTCACTGAGTAAGAAACTTTGCACTGCTCTTACCTGTCTCACTCCTCCCCCTCTCAAATAAACCCAAAAAAGACATTGATTCTCCCTCCTTACATGTCCATGACACAATAACCTGCATACTGTTGGGAGCATGACTGCTGTGACTCTGAGCTAAATGTTTCTCTTTTTGTTGGTGTCAATATAAAAAAATGTCAATACGTCAATATTTCATCATTATGTAACCATGATGATACTGTAAAAAGTATACAGTAGGGCACACAGAACAGAAGTGTATTGAAATTCAAATTCTTATGACAATATTTCTACCGTTTGCATATCATAGTGTGTATAGAAGGGGCGGTCTGTGGTTGGTAGCAGCCAGCAGCTTGTTTCCTGTCTGGTGAGCGTGGCTGCTTTCAGGGAGTTTCTCAGCTCTACAGCTGCTTGGTGTTTGTTGTGGATGTTGTCTTGCGGTTTTATGTCTCCTAGCTGTTGCTCTGGTGCACTATTTGTCTGCTGACGTGCATGTAGTGGAGCGTGCACGTCACTTCTAACGGCTATGCACACGTGTGTCTGTGTGTTTGTTTGTAAATTAACCTTAAGGTTGTTGTCTTGCGGTTGTGTCTCCTCGTTGCTCCTTTGACGTGCTGTTTGTCTGCTGACGTGCATATGGTGGAACACGCACAACGTCACTGCTTATGGTCATGTACGTGTGTCTGTGTCTTTGTTTATAAATTAACCTTAAGGTCTCGGCTCCTGACTCCACGAGGCTGCTTTTTAAATAGTTTTTAGAAGCTGTGTTATACTTATTAGTATTAAAGGATCTACACCATGAATTAAAATATATATATATATATATTTAATTAATATCATATTGTTTATGTCCCTCAAACATTTTTCAAAAGGTTTGAGCCTAAATCAAGCCTCAGATATACTCATTCCAACTAACTTCTCTCTGGCTTATAAAGCACTTTCACCTGCAATACCACAGTGTCCTGTTTGGCACGGGGCACTATTGAGCCAGTTTGTATGCATGTTATCTCCTGGTTCTGTGTGGAAAAAGTAAAATAAAAAAAACGTTTTTTTTTGTTGGAACTGAAAAAACGGGAGGGATTGTACCGAGCGTGACGTCACGTTAGGGTGAAAATCAGTTTGATCTGTTTTGAGACCAATTTACAGAAAACCCCAGATATGCTGTGAAAGCCTGAGTGTTCAAACTGGGGTCTTCTTTGGGATAGAAGAGAGGTAGGGGAGACCAAAAACACACAAAAAAGAAGGAAAAGTTCAAATTCATGGTGTAGTCCCTTTAATTCAAGCACTGATCACATCTGTAGCAATAAAGATGTGGGGGAAACCAGTTTGAGGCCCTTTTTAAAGTATAGTTGGATTTCTAATATTTGGCAGTCAGGAGCATGCATCACCCCGTCCCTTCCACTAAAGCTTTCCAGAATAAGAGGGCTTCCCATGTTGCCTAAGTCTCCTCTCCCCACAAACTCTGTTTTCAAGGCAAAGCACTTGCATATGGGGTCTACTTCTTGATCTGAAGCTGTCCTAGCATTTCTCCATTATGTCTCTTCACAGTCCATATCACACTTTCTTAGTAAAGCATAGCACAGTTATATTTGTGTTGATGTTTATTTTATGTATTTACTCCCCAATTCAGTCATTATGCCAATATTCCCCATGTGTATATAGTGCCCGTCACTGCCAAGCCCTGCTATTGGTCTTGGGGAGGGTGTGCAGACAACCACGTCTTCTCCAATACATATGGAGTCGCCAGCTGCTTCTTTTCACCTGACAGTGGGGAGTTTCAATGAAAGGGCGTAGTGAATGTGGAGTAACACTGCTCCCTTCTCAACAGGCATCCTGACCAACCTGTAGGTGTTGCTAGTGCAGCAACAGAACGCCCTGCTTCCCACTCATGAACAGAGCTAATTGTGTTCAGTGGAGTGCCCGGCCAAGCCAGAGGCACCCGGATGAATCAAACCCCAGTCTCCACAGTGGTGGGCAAGCATAGTCGTATTTAACCATGTGGAATAACTTCTTTTCTCTCTCCATCTCTCTCTAGTCACGGCCTTCATCAGGTCTTCTCCTGTCGAGGTATCGCTCTGGCAGTGGAGGCATTTTGGAAGCGGGGCCACAGGGAGATTACTGTCTTTGTCCCTCAGTGGCGCCAAAAAAGAGATCGATTCACTATAGGTATACATGCCGTGTTTGTATTTGAGTGCTATAGGAGTCAGTGACCAGCCATACTGACTGAACTAACATGCATCCATTTGTGTATGTAATATATAGACAGCATGTGTTTGTTGCAGGGAGAAGTGTGTTTATGTTATGTGTTTGAAATTGACACAGCATCCCAGACACTAGAAGAGCATGTGTGTGTGTGTGTGTGTGTGTGTGTGTGTGTGTGTGTGTGTGTGCGTGTGCGTGTGTGCATATGGTGTACTTACTGTTTTTATTGCTGATTGTTTTGTGCCTTTGAACTGTATGTTTTGTTTATATTGATGATTTCTTTATTTGTGATTTAGCTACCTCCTGGTCTGTACACTTTGGTAAAAGAGATTTGTTTTTCAATGTACTTTATAAATGGACTTGATTTGAATGTAACTATTAATGCTCACCCTACCTTGTTTTCAGAGCAAAAGTTCTTGAACCAGTTAGAAGACCTGAGACTGCTCTCCTTCACTCCCTCCAGAGAGGTCTGTGGTCAGAGGATAGCCTCACACGATGACAGGTACACACACACACACACACACACACACACACACACACACACACACACACACACACACAGATCTTCAATACTGTCATACCATCTGTACCTAGAATTGATAGGTTCGTTCATTACTAATGAACATCTTGACTCTATCCCATCACCAACTCCCTGTCACCCCATCTCCATTCAACACACATACAAACTGACAGGTTCCTGCTCCACCTGGCAGAAAAAACAGGAGGGGTAATCGTAACCAACGACAACCTGAGGGACTTTGTCGACACCTCGGATGCCTGGCGAAGAATCATCCAAGAGAGGTGATGAGACGTCACTCTCTCACTGTTCCATACACACACACACACACACAAACATGTGTCTTTCTAACACAAAAACTCATACAATGATTTGAAAAATATTAAATACAATTTATGAAATTTAAAGTTGTGGAAATGTTCACCTATAATGAAATGCTCAGTAGAGACGCCAGGTTGAAAGTCTGTCTGTGGGTTTTATAAATATTTAACCAATGAAAAATAAGAGCTTGTGACTAAATAACTACAGTATATTGGATATTTGGAACACAAGTAATTATTTTCCATTCCAAGTTTTGGACACTCAAGGTTTTTGTCCAACAGCAACGATAGTCATTTTGGAATTGGAGAAATTGGTGTTTAGGTTTCTGTTAAAGGCAAAGCAACATATATCTTAGACACTTTTTGCATATCATTTCCCCGTTTGTAACATTGTTACACTTTTAAGTGTACCTCACACAGCAGGATGTGGTTGCCGCTCTTATGTCCTTTTCACTTCCTCTAATGCTAATCTTCCATCCACACCTCTTGTCACGTCCTTCTCCAAGCCTCTGATCATCATCAACATTTGTGGTAAACCATTTCAGGGTCATGGTGTAGCGATGATGGCACTAGAATAATTATCTCTTTTTTTATTCTTGCTTACCCTCCTCCCTCCTTATAGCATAAGCATAGCAGACATAATTCAGTGATGATATTGGAAGATGCATATCAGAACCTGCAGAAAGCCACATCATCAGCTGCTATTGACAGACACGCAGACAGAGTATATTGTGTGTTTGTACCAATGAAGCACTATGAATTGGTAATGCATATATTTTAAAATAAATCATCATTCCCATAGGTTACTCCAGTTCACATTTGTGGAGGACCTCTTCATGATCCCTGATGACCCAATGGGGAGACATGGCCCTATCCTAGACGTCTTCCTACACAAAGACAGGTAGGCTGTGTATGTCTGGTTTGTATGCGTGTGTGCAGCTGTTATGAGTGTGATGTGGCACTGTAAAAAACAAACCTTTTTTTCTGAATGTTGTATGTTTCTCTGTGCTCTTCTTTGTTACTAAGCCACTCTACGATGTTGTCGACTTGTTATGCTTTTGACAGTGCATTTCTCTGAATAGCAATGTTAGCAAGAGGGGTATATAATGTTTGTGTGGTGACGCTGTCTTTCTGACACTCTTGTCATATTTCTTTCTCTTTCCCTTCTTCCTTCTCTAGCAGGCGAAACTCTACCACCCCTCCCCCATTGAGGCCCCCCAGACAGCCGTCGTCCCAGCAGCAACATCACCACCAACAGCCCAGACCAGCAGCTTGCGTCCAAACCCCTCACTCAGTCCCGCGGCCCCAATCTGTACTGGGTCATTACGCCCTCCCGCATCCCCCGTTCACCCCCCAGCCCCTTGCCAACAGACCCCCTGAACCACACTGGCCTCACTCGGGTCCTCCTGAGTGGCACCCACCCCGGCGCTCACCCTCACCCTCGGCCGCCCCCCCACCCCAGCGTTCCACAGGAGAGACGTCAGAATTGAAGAGGAAGTTGTACGACATCTTCCCTGACCAGAAACAGCGTATAGACCGCATCCTGAGTGACAACCCTTACATGAGAGACCTGAATGCACTGTCTGGACTGCTGCTGGGATGAAGGATTGTAGCATGGTGATGAGAACAAGCACACACACACACACACACACGGAGAGATGCAGGGGCTCACCCGATAAATCCATAGTTTTATGGTCATTTATTTTACCATCTATACCAGCCTGAAGAAAAGATGATGGGGTTACCAGAGGATGACACGGAACATATATATTTTTTACATTTAAGACTTTGGTCTTCTTTTAACACATCGGGTGCCAGAATTTTATTAAAACAGATTACGTTCGGTGCCATAAATCTCACCGTTGCGCGCGGATGGGGAGCCATGTTTTTTGGCACGGTGATCCATCTGTCCCTTCCTTCTCAGAATCACCGTAGGTGATTCCAGAGCTGCGCTAGCCCCTCCCGTGTGGAAAAAAAAAAGATTCAATAACACGTTTTTTACCGTGTTTGGCACCAATGCGCTACTCTTCGAAAACACAGTTTTAACCGTATTTGGCACCCGATGTGTTAAGCTGCTGCTATTGGCAAATATGATTTGTTTGGAAGGTTTCGCCTTTTTTATTTTTCCTTTTCTTTTCTATTTGTTCTAAGTTCAATAACACTGATGTACACAAAACAAAATAGTGGCAGACCAGGGCTTGTATCAATATAGCTCTCACTAATGTCCTGTCATGGAGAATGTGTTGCCGTCTGTACTATAGTGACTGGACATTTTTTCAAGTGATGAAAGACAGTTCTCCATGTGGCAATGGTCTTCTTTCACCAACTTATTTTTGAAGATGGCATGAAATTATCTACGAGCTGTTAACATTGTCTTTGATGGGGCATTATTGAGACAGAGCCGTAACTAACACATTGAACCAGAGCTATTATCAATCAAGCACTAAGGTAACTTAATTGTTCAGATGTAGACCTCAATGTTAAAAAGAAAAAAAAATGTATGTAAGGTTTGGGACAGCTTTTGCTCAACTCTTTTTACACCTCAGTAAATTTCAGAACCTAAATTCACAACGAATAGTACTGAGCATTATGCAAAGAGAACCAATACCAGCCAATTTATTGTTATGTCCATTGTATTGTATATTTTGAAGATACATGGGAAGTGCAAAAGAGGAGGTGGAAGGAGTTGCAAAAAAACAACATACAATTTGTAACCCCTCAATTTGAGATCAAAAAGAGCACCACCACCTGGAAATTAATGAACCCAACCCTTCAACACATACTTTATAAGTCAATTGAAACCTGTTCCTCTTATTGAAGAGTTTGTTTTTTGTACTCACTGTACTGCCCTGCTGTCCCACTTTGCCAATAATTGTGGGTGTGTGTGTGTGTGTTTCCATTTTGAATTTATCCTGGCCATTGGCTATTTGTTAAAGGATAGTGCTCATCTACAGTACACAGCCTCAGAATGTTGAGCATCTATCACAGCTTAAAAGATGAGTAGATGGACAAGACCATTGCCGGGACCTTTAACCAGATAAATTCAATTCCCTCCAAGTGTCTTCTTTACATGAAAATAGATGGGGCGCTTTTCAATCTGTGTTTTCATCTTCAAAGAAATCCTATGATCCCATCACTTATTCATATAACATTATTCAGTTATGTTAAAGTAACCCCAAAAGGTTTCACTAATGCAAATTCATGTTCATTGATGAGGGTTAGTTTATTGATTAATTCAAATGACAAATCTTTAAAAAAGAAAAGGAACAATTCAGAAGCTCTCAATCACAGAAACAGCAGGTCAGGTCGGATGGATTTCAGTATGATCAATATTCAGTTGAACAATTTTATGTGATTTTCTGTTAGCTAGATATTGCTTGTACAAAACTGATGTTCACCATAGTAGACGTTCTGGAATGCAATTCCTCAAACTATATATGGTGCCAGATGATCTTTCCTTTTGTCGTTTGGGGTAATTTAGTCCCAGATTTCTGTTTGGGAAAAAGTGATTTTGAGAGGATTGGCATAGTAGCGTAATCCTAGAGCAGTGCCCACACTCCACTCCACACCATCTGGCTTGGGGAGGAAGAAATACTACAAGTTTTGATGTAGCTTTAAATTCATTCAATTCTGATTAATTAAAAACTAGAATTTAGGCACAGTTAATAGGCCTTCAATTTTTTATTGCAATGGTGTATTGCAATACACCAATCTACAAATTAGTAATGATATTGTCTTACATTACCAGTAAACACTTAATGACTAGTAAGTAAGTGTAACAACATTGATTAGTTGTATGCAAGAAAACTTGTAGTATTCTTTTTATACAACCAGAGAATGTGGGCTGCAGCTATTGCCAGTTGGTGTACAGTATTTGATGAGAACCTAATTTTTATAATGTACAAACAATCCCTCTTGTAAGATACAAAATGTGTTCAATATTGCAATGTTACTATTCGAATGACTGCTGGAGGACATTTTGCTCAATTCCTTGTAATATAGTTGTACATTATAATTGATCATTTTTTTTGTAAATATGAAACCTTTTGCCAAAGTGAACACACAATTTTGTGTATATGGAACAACCGATAGCAACTCATACTAAATAATTATTTTGGTGCATGGATATTGATCCTCCTTATTCTTTACCGACTACTGTTCAGATCTTTGAGACTTGGTACAGTGGCACACAACATTTTTAGGCCATGTGCATGGGCTTTTTTATGAACAGCCATGACCAACAATATTTTTCAATGATACTTTTTTTTACCCCGTAATTAATTTCCCCCAATTATTGCTATCCCTTTTGAAACCAATATGTCTCATCTCCATTGCCCTGTAATGTTGCCATTGAATGATGGCCTGAATGTGAGGCCAGACTGGTGGCTTTTTTGTAATCGGCTACAGTCTTTTTGTTCCTTATAACCCTTCCTTTAACTGTCCTCTCTTTCCTCTCTAGCAAAGGTTTGAAGGGCCATGGGAAGTGTAAAATATTTATTATTTGTCAAAATATAAATTTAAAAGTGTTTTTATGCACCTTGTGTTGTCATCTGCTTGGTACCGTAAAGTTGTTTGTCCAAAAGGTTCATTTGGATGCCTTACATTTGCACTCAAAATTATTACTGCAAATTAGGTTTATTGGCAAAATTCACAAACTGTCAGTTTGCAACAAACATATCAAACAAGAACAATTTAAATACCTATTAGTGGTTTCTCCAAATTCAACACAAACACAAGTTAAGTGTCTCTGACTCTCCTGTCGTACTACTTCTTTCATAGTCTTTGTTGGTTGTGTAATATTCAGGCACAACACAAAGCAAGTCTGCGTCATCACTTTAATGAAGTCTGACATAACCGCTCTCTTATTTGCACACTAGGGGTCAGTGTGTGCCAAACTGGGAGCAGTGGATACACACTTCAACAGATCACTTCCTTGAGCATCTGTGTTCCTTGGTAGTGCTCATAGATATATATAAAGGCTAGATGACTCACCCGCGCTGCTGGCCAATGGAGTACGACGTTGCCACATGGCGGCCATCTTGAAACAGTCATTCATAACATTATGTCTATGGTGCATATACTTTAAAATAACCATAGCGTGCTCAATTTTCATCCGATTTTCAAACGGTTTGGTGTTTTGTAAACACCAAAGTTGTAATAAAATTATAAAATTATAAAATAAAATAAAAAATAAAAAAACATGATTATAATTATAAGTATGCAGTATCATAACTACATCTTTGGTGTTTACAACACACCAAACCGTTTGAAAATCGGATGAAAATTGAGCACGCTATGGTTATTTCAAAGTATATGCACCATAGACATAATGTTATGAATGACTGTTTCAAGATGGCCGCGGTTGAGCTACGCTTGCGCCGTCCCCTTGAGCCATCTAGCCTTTATATATATCTATGGTAGTGCTGGCCCACCCCTACCTTGCGCAGGGTAGGCCAGACCCCCCCCCCCACACTGAAATTAAGCAATATTATTAATATATATTTTATATAAGTATTTGGACAAGTTCATTTATTTAATGACAATTGATTATTGATCTTCGTTAACATTGGTATCTTCGGTCTATTGGTAAATATCAGCTTTTTCAATCCAACTCATAGACTGGCATGCCTAACTTGGATGCTATGCCACTTTAGCCACAGGCTAAAAGGTCATGGTAAGGAGGATGCCACAAGGAAATCAATC
Organism: Gymnoscopelus braueri; assembly: GCF_963280865.1. Lineage (NCBI taxonomy): Eukaryota > Metazoa > Chordata > Actinopteri > Myctophiformes > Myctophidae > Gymnoscopelus > Gymnoscopelus braueri. The sequence continues at coordinate 38,493,108 of NC_137610.1, read as the reverse complement.
CAGTCAGTCTGAAACCAAACACTTCTTCCTGGTTTGTGATACTGGTCATTGTGTTTTCCATTGTTGTTGTTTTTACAGGGAATCCCCAAGTTCTGGGGAGCACCACCAACACAAGTAAGTCCACACATTCATGAGGTGCAACATGTTACATAAGGAGCATGTACATTTCGACCTGTTTGCATACATGTAAATGTCTTGTGGTTTTTGTTTCCATCAATCAGAGCATGACTGGCTAACGCTCAGACTAGGATTTGACGTGCAAAGATACCACACCAGAAAGCAATATCCAGGAATGACTGATCTAAATCATTTTGTTAGTTTGTCAGTACCAAGGAAAATCGCAGCCCTCACATCTAGAGATATATAATATGTCATGCCCATATATGGTCGTCGGTTGGATCAGCACATCCAAATGACAACCGCCTATCCGAACGACCCAACGGGAGGCAGCGCAATCCCCTCGATTCCTTGCCGATGCGTGTGCAGAGTTTGCAGTCAGTCTGGCCATAGCTGTTGGATCTGTGACAACCGGATCTCAATATATGCCTATTTATGGCCGTATTGGTCAGATCGCCGGTTCTGGACAAAGCCTACAGTATCTTGACCGACTCACAAAGTAACTATAACGACCAGAATTCTAATAGTACCCACATTTACATGGATCCTTATACTATTTGTTTGAGTCTGATGTCATGATGACACGGTTTGTTTAGGTCTGATGTCGTGCTGTCAGTCAGCATGACATGCCATATTTGGGTGTAGCTGCATTGATAACTATAATGTGGTTACGCCCACCCATTAGCCAATTACAATGGAAAGGTACATGTAGAAGCCATTTCACTGTTTTTGTTTATTATCATTATTGTAGTTGTTATTTTAGCATGTTTAGTTTTATTAGTTGATTGATTAATTGGTATAGATTTGTGGGCACCAAGGGCACGCCTCTAGGGCATATCAGGAGACAAGTGATTGTGAGACAGGATGCACCTGAGGGACAAATGGTTTTTACCAGCACACACAGCAGCACACAGAACAATGCCATGACAGAGAAATGTTTGTATCTGTTTATGTACATGTTTTGGAGTAAAAGCAACACAAAAACTACAACTCAAACCTGTGGAAAATGTGTTATTTCGCCTGCGTAGAGCCACCACATAGGTGCATCAGTGGGTTTTGATGAGCAATTGGGAGCCAACAAAATAGCCATTACAGTACACATATATATATATATATATCCCCCCATGTGAGTGCATACCAATGCCACAGCAGCCACACATGACAAGATGCAACAATCAGTAAAATTAGCATTGGGTTTGTCTTGTTATACTTCCTCCCCCAGAAGAATGTACTGTAGATAGGCTGTTTATTTTCTTTCATAGAAAAATAGAAACTGCTAAATAAGCCCTGAAGCTTTGAGAGTAGAGATTTTTTCCTATATTCTATAATGACATGCCCCAAATTATAATATATAAAGTGGTTACACACATGTACAGTTGTACACACAACCTGACAGACCATCGCTCTTTTGATGAAATGATCTCTTCAATGACTAGAGTTGCAGATCTTGCAAACACAAAGAAGACACTCACATTAGTAACTCTGCACAACTTTATTATGTATAAAAATGGTTTGCTCCAGCTCTTGGTTGACATGTAATGCAGTACAAAACTAAAACAAAAAGCCTCAAAACAAATCTCTAAATCTTCATATTTAACAACTGAAATATCTCAAAACTGTCAAAGTGTATCAAAATGAGAAACAGCAGGTTTGCTCAAAAATGATGTGACGTTCTACTTAAAAGATGAGGCTGTGTGTGTGTATTTTCTATTTTCATTCAAAAAAGAAAATGTGTGGCCGATTCAGTCATCTTGTGGTCACCCAGGTGCATCGCTCAGTGTCTGCCAACACTCTTTTGAGCAGATCTGCATCTGCAGACCATGCATTCATGACAATGACGTGGTGGGAGCTGCTCACTGGAACAGAACACTCCATCACTGTGTCCGCACAGGACTTCCTGTGAGAGACCACAGTGCGAGGATTGCGACTCATATACTTGTAAGGGAAGTCTTTTGTGAGGTCACTGACCCCAATGACACTGCACAGCCCTGTGCTGAGGTCCCAGCTGACCTGCATGTCGTGCTCCTCACATTTCCAAAACAGGCCAATACCGATCAAAACTTTGTCGGTCTCTGGACACACCTCCAGTATGACAAAGTCAAACGAGTACTCCCGAGAGTCCCAGACGGCGTCAGCATGGAGCAACACATGGAGAAGCTTACCAACATCCAGCGTCATCTCCTCCACACACAAGCTCTATCCGTCATGCGGACGGACCACCGGAGAGCAACTTCGGGTCTCTTCCCTTCAGATCTGTAGCGCCTAAAAAATTTCTTCAAGGAAGGAGAAGGATAGGGTTGACCTGATGGAGGAGCTGACATGACTGGTTCTGCTCACCTGCTGGACACAGGTAGATGGCACAGGCCACCAACGTTCTGATTTCTTTCAACAGGATGACCTTGTCCTTTTTCAGCTGTAAGGCTGGCTGGAATGGGAAGGGACAGTCCACTTCAGACTCGGCGTGGAGCACATAGCCGTGTTCCAGGCATTTACCACCACTACCTGTGCGTGTGGTCGTGGTTGAGCAGTGAGAGCAGGGTTTGGATGGAGGGTTGGGATCAATGGTGACGAACCAGTTGCACCAGACATGATTACTCTGCAGGCTAATCATGAGCTGATCTGTACTGGTGCATCGAAGCCAAAGATGGTGTAGTATCTGGATAGGCAAACATTGAAACATGTTAAACCTTCCATCTGGTCCAAAAACACAAAGTCCAATCGCTGGAGGAGAGATGGAGCCTGTGGCATAGGGTGAAGAATGGGTGGGGGCCCTCGGCTGTGATAGCGGGCTGAGAGAGAGAGAGAGAGAAAAAAAGAAAGAAAGAAACACGGGGAGCCTAGTAGGCTCACACAGCACCAACCCTGTGATGACATGACAGAAACAAAGGAAAAAAAAAACGTAAAAGGAGGGTAAAGGAACACTTCAGAGAAGGATGGACAGAGGACAGCAGCACGTTGGCTTTCTGGCTGACAGCAAGGGGTGCCACCATGGAACGGCACTCAGTCAGCGCTGCTGAGGGGACACAACTGACATTGACAATAAAATCGACTTAAGGACATTACTGGTCTGGAGTCTCTGGACCTTTCAACTTTCAATGGCAATGTTGGAGTCGTCGTTGGGCCACTCACACACATGAAGATTCGGGTAAAATTCTTCAGCATGCAAATTTGCAAAGAGTTTCACCTGTTGGACCAGTTTGAGTTTACTGTGCAGGTTATACTACCACCAATACAGAGTGTAGTTGTAGCCCATCAATGGCGCTTCTGAATCCGATTCTGAATCTCCCATCGGCACGTCTTCATTGGTGTAGGACAGATCAATGTATCGGCCACTTTTGAGAAAGCCAAGAAAAATGTGTCCTTCTGTCAGAAGCTCTTCACTGATGTCTTTCAAAGGGATGCAATGCACACAAGAGGTGATAGTTTCCTGAAACTGCGTTGAGAAAACTCCCCTGCAACCTTCGCATGTGTGACAAGCTTGACAACATTGTCTTCTTTATGCTTTCTTTGCGTTTTCTGCTTCTCCTTGGATTTCGAACTGGGCGCCATGTTACTAATGTGGGCTTTCTGCGACACAACAGCTGATTTCCTCACTAGTGTCCATCGGCGTCAACAGGTTTTTCACAGCACGTGGAAAGCCTGGTTTCTCTTTACGGCTCAATGCTCTGATCCGGTGTAGAGCCCCGCCTACTGTATCCGGTAATTTGCACACGTGTACACACAGGCATGCATGCACGCGCACAGGCCGTTTCCATATCCGCTCTAGACCGGATCTGATCTGCAACCCAGTCTAGTGTTTTCCTATTTTCAAATGACTACGCCCCCGACACCTTCCAGGTGATTTTCATTGGATAGTGCTTCGTTGATAGCACCGCCCACCCCAGGTCCACAGCCAATGGGTTTAGTAGGAGTAGACGCTCTAGAGCGTCGCAGTTCCCGCCCACTTCCTGTTTTTTTTGGTGCCAGAAGAAAAAACTCAATGCATTTTTCCATTGACATTTCCAAAAATATTTATATCTATTAATTTAAGCCTCGAATCAAGCCATCATGACATGACATGAATCATGACCATAAACGTTTGATTCTGTGATTTTTTTGTTGTTGAAAACGGCAAAACAAAGGGTATTTATTAAATATAGTATATCATATAATTAAATATAAAATTTAAAAAAATCACAGAAAAAAACGTTTTATGGTCATGATTCATGTCATCTCGTGATGGCTTGATTCGAGGCTTAAATTAATAGATATAAATATTTTTGGAAATGTCAATGGAAAAATGCATTGAGTTTTTTCTTCCGGCACCAAAAAAAACAGGAAGTGGGCGGGAACTGCGACGCTCTCTTGCGCGCTCCCCGGAAATGTTCAGGAGGAGGCGTCGCCACAATGATATGTACCGTAATTTCCATTTAAGTAAATACAGCCAGGCCTTCCTTGCACTTTTGTCAGAAAAGAGGATAAAAATAGACCCTACACCAATGAGGACGGACTACCGATTGTCAGCTTCTGGAGTTGATCTGACTATGGTCAGCGGAAATGATCATGAGAAAGAAAATATAAGAAAAAAGCCTACATTTAATTACATTATGTTACATTGATTGATTGAATACTTTATTAACAGTTTGCAGAGACAAGCACAGGGAAGTACAGTTCATTACAAGGTCTGTTAAGAGGATTTTAAACCCAAGAAAGCCTATGGCTTGTTTCCATTGGGGTCCTTTGTCCTCCATTCATAGAAACATTTAATGACAGACAAATATACATGACTATGCAAAACAAAACGGTTTTATAACAAAAAATATGTACAGTTAACACTTCAAGGGGGGGGCTAGGCTTTGACTTTTACACGGGCCAGTTTTGAATTGCAGCCACATCGTTGCATTCAAAACAGTTCTGTTGTGCCTCTCAGGTCAAGCCTTGCATCAAGAGTCAAGACTGTCATCATAAGTACTTGACAGTCTTGTTCTAAGGCTAATAGAGACACAGTTTTGAGATAGAGACTCAAATGTCAGCGTTGTCCACATCACACAATAAAATCTTCTGTCAGTAATGTATGCATTTATAACTGAGGGTGTACAAATGTAACCAAATGGACCCTCAGATTTGGTTTTGCAGTAGTAACTGCTTTGTTTATGTATTGATTATTGTCTCCGCCAGGCCGTAGGCATGGCCGTAAATGTAGAGTAGCCAATTGTTTTTTACCCCTTTTCCTCCCCAATTTAGTCGTTATGCCAATTGATTCCTCCCCACACATTTCTGTGTTGTCACTGCTGTCGTATCCTACTGACTCACCTGCCCAGTGAGGAGCCCCCACCAGGAGGTGGGGGACCTTCGTCCTACTCTTCCCGCCCAAAACTTCCCGCTGACAGGTGCCACCCCAGTCCGTAGGAGTACGTGCAATGACCAATATCGCCCTCCCCATCCGGCTTCCCTCCCCCCGAACACGGGCCAATTGCGTCCGTGTGTAGATTCTCGACAAAGCCGGATGCACCACAGTGGATTCGAACCCACAACCTCCGTGGTGGTGGGCAGTGACTTTACCACTGCGCCAACCGAGCGCCCGAGAGACTATGTTTTGCACCCTGTACGTCCGTGTGTGTGTGTGTGTGTGTGTGTGTGTACGTCTGTGAACAGCTAATCTCCTGCACCATTGGCATGATGGCAGATACACTCCCTGGATGCCAGAGCAGAACCTCTGCCCCAAGTATTTCACATGGGCCTGTTATAGCGCCACCAGGAGGCAGATTTTTGCACAAAAAAAAATTGACAGTACTCCTAGAGATTTTGTCCAGACATGATTGGCTAAGGTTGGCTTCCAAAGTTTGCAGGAGTGCTCAGTTTTTAACAAAATGGCTCAAATCATGCGTGCAATTTCCGTGAAACTTTGCACGCTCATTCCCTCTAGGTCAAGGAAGAAATGCAATTTTTTTTTATCAGCATCATGGTTGCGCTATAACAGGCCGATTTGCATTTTTACCTAACCTAACCGCATCGATCTGTGTAAAACTTTGTATGCGCACTCACTAGAGGCCATTTTTCATATTCCATCCCGAATTCCGAACATTGCTGGCCCACAATAACCTACCTGACCTGGCGGAGATCTGTGCTCCGAGGAGCACTTTTTCTAGTTGATTATCATGTCATGTAGCCTATCGATTATTGATCATCATGATAATGTCTGTTATTGATGGTCATGTCTCTGTTACCTACAGGTCCCAGCCATACAACAGAGGAGGATTGTAGCTTATCTCAATCAGTTCATTGTTCACACAGTCAGGTTTCTCAACCGCTTTTCAACAGTCTGTGAAGAGGTAATGCACAATGGACAGTCTCAACATCACGTCCATGTGTATGTTACAGGGAAATTGGCATTCCAGGGAAATTGAAAAAGGAGCGCTTGTTTTTACCACCCACCCAGGCAATTCTGTATAACCAACACTAGAGGGCAATGAATGCACGCATGCACATGTGTGCGCACGCGTGTGTGCATGCGCACACATGCACACGCACACACGCACACATGTGTGTCGTCGTGGACACTGCATAGTAACCATAGACTGTAACCCATGAAAAGATCTATTCTCCCCCTATCGGTTCACAACTCAGACGGTGCTGATTCGACTAGCAGACCTTCGGCCGGTCGGCGCGCCCTCGCGCCGTCGGCGCGCCTCCGCCATGGACAATAACTATTATCACCTGTGCGTGTGAACGCGTGTTCAGCGTTCCCCTAGCGTAGCTTCCTGGTTGCTATGTGGGGGGGAACAACAAAAGCCGGGTCGGCCTCGCATCAAAGCCCCGCCTCCTCCTCCTCCTCCTCCTCCTCCTCCTCGCGCCGCCTCGTATCAAAGCCCCGCCTCGCGCCTCCTCCTCCTCCTCCTCCTCGCGAGCCTCGCGTAAAAAACCCTGTCTCGAAAAGCCCCGCCTCGCACCGAAGCCCCGCGCCTAAAAGCGAGCGCTGCTCTTTCAATTTCCCATGCGCGGACGTGTGCAAGCAGTTTGTCGCGCTTCCCCCTGCACGCTGTGCTCCATTCTCACACACACACACACACACACACACACACACACACACACACACACACACACACACACACACACACACACACACACACACACAGACTACTGAACGCTTTTGTGGGTCTTTGCGAAATCCCGAAGTGGAGTTTTGGTCATTGGAACGGTGATGCACGTCACCCGTTTGTGAAGTGGGTATTTTCAAACCCTGGAGTGGATTTAGGGGAGCGTCAGAGTGTTTGTGTTGGAGTGCCTCAGTGCGGCTGCAGAGTTCATGTGCAACCTCTTGCATGCGTGGCTGCGATGTTTCGCGGGGGTCCAAAAGGGTCCATGATGTTTCGCGGGGGTCCCAACACTCCCAGGGGGTCCCCCATGTATATATATATTTATTTTTTTTAAACATTTTTTTAAAACTTTGTTTTTGGAAATTTTTATCCCACGACGCTTTTGTGGGTCTTTGCGAAATCCCGAAGTGGAGTTTTGGTCATTGGAACGGTGATGCACGTCACCCGTTTGTGAAGTGGGTATTTTCAAACCCTGGAGTGGATTTAGGGGAGCGTCAGAGTGTTTGTGTTGGAGTGCCTCAGTGAGGCTGCAGAGTTCATGTGCAACCTCTTGCATGTGTGGCTGTGGCTTTACAGTTTTCCGTTTTCCTTGTCCGTGTCTGTAGGTCTCCAGGGACCCCCAAGGGTCTCCAGGGAACCCCCAAGGGTCTCGCAGGATCCCCAAGGGGTCCGCTATGTTTCGCGGGGGTCCGAAGGGCTCCACGATGTTTCGCGGGTGTCCCAAGACTCCAAGGGGGTCCGCGGACAGAGGGGACACTCAGCGTTGCCATGTCCTCTGATTATACGTGCATTTGCCTTACTTTTCACCACAGCGTTGCCATGTCTCAAAATCATAAGCGACGTTGCCCTACTTTCACACAATACTCTCTCTCACACTGTGAGGTGGCTGTAAGGTGGATCTGCGATGCGAAGTGGACGACGAGTCACTCTAGTATATATACATACGCACGCACGCACGCACATACAGTATATACATTCACAAATATCTCGCCATAGTGGAGAGAGAGAGAGAAACGATTTTGAGCAACTTTCTATGACCTGGTGACGTCCCATTATATGTTTTTATTAGCCAGGGTTAACAATGTGTGGGTTAACAGGCTTCTCCTTAATGACACGAGACAGCACAAGAAGCCCTTGGCTAGAGGTTGTGTCCGCACAGCCTGACATATGCCAAATTGAAATCAATCCAATCATTCTGAAATCAAACACTTATCTTCCTTGTTTGTGATGATCATCGAAGTTCCTTTGAGTTTTTTGTGTTTTCTATGTTTTGTTTTGTTTTGTTTTGTTTTGTTTTAGTTACATTACATAAGGAATGTGCTCCTTGAAACCTGACATTATGCAAACTCTGTTGAACTACCAGGACTGCCTAGGCCGCTGCACATTAGACTGGATTGTGCCTCTTAACAGTGCGACAAAGAAATGGGGGAACACTGGTGCCTATTGTTGGGCTACCTTGCCCATAATGATGCCATCCTATTATGAAATCCAGCGTATGCCACTTTGGGTCCACTTTGGGTCTTTGTCTCTGTCTCAGCCTTTGCTTGATCATAGTATAGAACTCATGACTCATTGTCATGATTGTGAACACAGACACTGATCTGTGCGTCACAGTTGTGCTTTGATCGTTTCCCATGGAGCATAGTTCAGTAGCTGCATTTCATAATCACAATGATAAACTTAAAAGTTATGAGTTGAGTTGGTGACAGCTTAGCTAATTTTAGCTAGATTTTGGTACACATTTTACAAACACATGGTGGTTAACAGTACACATCGACAATATTGTGAATTGAACCTACAGCATTTTCAACTACCTCTGCTGGCATGCTTACCCCTTCTCTTGCTCCTTTGACTCAGATACCTGTCCTGAGTTCAGTCCAACTCCAAATGACTCAAAAAGTTATTCAAAGGAATCCTAGCATTGGGCACAAAAATTGGCATTTCTGGGAACAATCAGAGACCAAGAATTTGCAAAGATTTCATGATAAGAACCTATTAGCAAGCCTGGAATTCGATGGTGAAAACTGCACCACACCCACCCTCTTCTGTCCTCTTCATTGTCCTGTACTCTCCTATTTAAACCTGTTCCTACTCCCTTCTAGTTCTACCACTCTCTTTACCCCCTCTGCCCTGTCCTTATGTATTAGCCCTGTCTCGTTGTTTCCCCTCTATTAACCCTCTAAACATGTTTTTAACTCATCTCTTCCTATGCCTCCTGTTTTTGCAACCCATTTCCACTCTGTTCTTCCTTGCCTTTATCTTTTCAGACCATTTTCTCCCTCTCTCCTTTTCTCATCCTCTTCTTCTTTGCTTTGGTTAGGAGGGGGGCATGTTATGTCCAAGCAGGAATGTCCAAATTCCTTCAACATTCCAGGACAGCTTAACATTCTCAGGGTTTTGGATCTCCCCACATTCTCTCTCTACTCTGCTCTCCCCCAAACTCTCCTCCCACTGTGCTGTTCTCTTTTCATCGTCTTTGTTTGTCTTTCTTGTTGGAATCGTTCTGCTTTTATCATGCAGTACTTCCCTTTGTCCTTTTTTCGTACAGTTAGTCTAGTGGACTGGTAAGCCTGATTTATACTTTGTTGTACGACAGCTTCGCTTGCCACAGTTATTTTTGGCCTACAACGGAGAATAAATTAGGCTTTAGAAGTTGAGGTGGCTGGAGATGAAGAGATGCCGTGACCTCACTAATGTCAACCCTGTGGAGTAATTACTGCCTATTCCTTCTTCTCTCCCATATCTTCTCTTGTATTTCCTCTTCCCGACTCTCCTCCCATACTATGCCTCATTTACTAATCTTATTATTTCTCATGGTCTTGCATACTCATATTCTGTCTACAAATTCAACTAGAAAAAGTGCTCTTCGGAGCACAGATCTCCGCCAGGTCAGGTAGGTTATTGTGGCCTCCTGGTGGCGCTATAATAGGCCAATGTGAAAAGGGTGCCATTTCTTCTTAGGCCTTTCAATCGGACACTGCATTCATGATTTGAGGCATTTTGTTCCAAAAATGTGTTTTGCTAAATTAGACCTGCTGGTGACGGTATAACAGACCAATGTCAAAAGGGTGGCATTTCTTCCTTGGCCTAGCAGGAATGTGTGTGCAAAGGTTCACAGAAATCGCACGTTGCATTGATGATTTGAGGCATTTTATTCAAAACAAACCAATCCTGCAAACTTTGAAAGCCAATCTTAGCCAATCAGGATAGAATATAGA
>NC_137610.1:37795197-37865197 GCF_963280865.1 Gymnoscopelus braueri | reverse complement strand
CTAGTGGTCACAAGCTGGGTCAATAATGGACTGTTTATGCAAAGTGTACAAATTGTGAGCAAATTGAAAGGGGGAAAAGTAGCCTGTTCAAAGGCCAGACCCATGAGTGATATTTTGTCAAGTGTGGGGGATATTGGACAACTGTGGGAACACTCACACACAATATTCACGGCTTTCCAATGATATTTGTGAGATGAGATGAGCTTAATTAGTTGAGTTGAGGCAGGTTCCATATAGCCTTGTTTTTTGTTTTGTTTTGTTAGTTAGGTAGTTGTCTTGGAAATTGGAAATTGAATGAATGTATTTATTGCATTCATAACAAATTCTCTAACTCTTATGATCAATTAAAATAATGGTTAACCTGCGTTTTGCGACAGCGTTGCTGTCCGTGGTGCTTAAGGGTCTACAGGGGTAGCCAATAGGCAACCTAGCCTGGTGGAAATACTGTTTGTGCTCCTCGGAACGCCCTTTTTTGTCATTGTTGCTGTGCATATACGGTATGTGTGGAAATAGATAAACTTGACCTCTGTATGAGCTTCCCCCTCTAAATTGATGTACACCAGATGAGCCTTTTACTTTTCACTTAATGTTTTAGAGTTCACAAAACGGTCCATCTTATTGTGGAACTGGGAGAGTCTAGCCTGTTCAAACGTCCTGAGAATTTGGTTACCTTACAGTCCTGTTGGACATAAGCCACCTCTTTTCTTTCCACTCCACTAGAGTGTAAAGAAACAGCCGGACAGCTGGCTGTCAGCTGGAGTTACTCCAGTTGTTATGGAACCAACATCATCAGCACTAGAAGACCCTGGTGCTGGTGTCACTCTCTAGATTTATGAACTTTTGTCTTAGGTGTGGCGCTAGAAAGCCCTAAAGTCACCAACATTACTAAGGTTCCCCTACAACCTGCCTATATAGATATCATGTTTGCAAAGTTAACATATTGACATGAGGATGGCTAAAGAGGAAAGGTCATGGGGGTCACTCAAATGGTTAGGGTTAATCGTCTAGGGAGCATGAATGCGTTCAGCAAGTTTCATGGCAATCCGCCACTTCGCTTTTGAGATATCTTGTGTGCAATTGATAGTTTTGGTCTAAGGGTGGTGTCGGAAGAAAGGCCATTGGGTCACCAAAATCAACTTATATTATGTGACCCAGAAGATGGGGCGCATAAAGGTGCACAGAAACTTCCATGGCAATCCAGCCAGTAGTTTTTTAGATACTTTATCTTGTTTGGGACCAAAGTGTTGGTCGGACAGACGGATAGAAAGAGACAAAAAACAAAGCAATTAAAAGGGCCCCCAAAGGACAAAAAATTCAAAGAATTTAATTGAAGTGACCCAGTTCAAAGAAATGTAATCAGTTCTTTGCAGGGGGTTGCTTCATTAAATTTTGTTAAGCGAGCATGGCTTCACAAAATCTATGAGAAAGAGACCAAAAGATGTGAAACCTCTCTACACCAGTGTTTCCCAAACATAGGGCCGTGACCCATTTTGTCTCGTGGACCCGGTTTTATGGGTCACAACTAGATATCACTTATTTTTAACATTTCAAGAAAAGAGAATAAAATACAAAACACTTTTTTCTAAACTTTTTCAAAGATTTTCTGAAATAAAAATGAAAAAGAAAGACATTTTCAAAAATAGTACAAAATAGCAGATCTATTGCAATGTGACGGATTGTGAGCTTGTAGATCGGCTATTTGGGTCTTGAGCTAAAAAAGGTTGGGATCCCCTGCTCTACGCTAAAGCCAACTCTGCACTCCAGCTTGTGCTCTGCCACTGCTACTGTTAGCTCTTCAGTACCTCCCCCCTGTGAGCACCTGGACATCACTCCATCACTCTTATCCATTCTGCCACCTCAATGACAGTATGACCTTGACACTGCAGTCAGAACTGCAGAGTCACTCCTTATCTTCCTTTGTAAGCTGAAGTACTGTACCTCAAGTTCTCCTCTCCCCCAGAGTCAGATCCTCTTGCTCACATCTTCCCTCTCTCCACTCACACTAATATGCCCATGTCCTGGTTTTAATGAAAAAAGAAGAAGAAAAACCTGGAGCTCTTGTTCTTTTCTCTCTTCTATTTTAATGCTCGTCCTATATGACTCTTGTATTAGGCCTATCATTGCATTATCCCTCTTGGATTCAGCCTACAGAAATATTGCACAACAGTGCACTGTGATTATAATGCCTGCCATGTACTTATATGGTCAAGTGCATTTTTGTCTGATCTTGGAATTAAAGCTTTGGTGGCACTCAGGATAAGAGCATTAGCCAAATGTCTAAAATGTGAAATGCAACATTGCAGTTGCATAACGGATTGCATTGCATGCGTTTTGTTGCTGTGCGTTAGAACAAAAATGCAAAACACAAAGCACATGAACGACTTTGTGAGCTCAAGAGTTGGCCACTAGATGGCACCCGTGAATTTGACTGGTGAGAAACCAACAGCACCTAACAGTGCATGTTCATGGTGAAGCTCGTGAAGTTCTAAATAGCCGGGGGACCAAGCTTGTGACCATTCATTGGTTAGGCTAGTGGTTCTCAACCTGTGGGTCGGGACTCGGGACCCCCAGGGGGGTCCCCACAGGATTTTGGAGGGTCCCCAGATGACAGTTAAGTGACAATTTAAGGACTTTTAAGACATTTTAATACCTTAAAAGGTGGTTATTTTAAAAATCGCGGCCCACAGGTTGAAAACTGGGTTAGGCTACTAGTTTAAATCGCTGGAATAGTAGGCTAGAGCTATAAAGGAAACTTGAGGGAAATTAATGTCGATATAAATTCATTAGATGCCTATATCAAAATGAAACGTTAAAGTTACTAGGCCAACCACTTTCTGAAACAGATTTGTCCTTAAATAGTGATAGGCCCATGTATAAAGATATCAGCTGAGTGCAAATCAGGATAGAAATCAATAGTTTCCAAGACACGATTTTACTTCACCTGCTATACTATACACACTTCTTCAAGTGAAACAAGCTAGTTTAAAATAATTACAATAAAGTTACAATAATAATTAAAATAATGGTAAATTCTAGAGCAGCAAACACACTTAAATGAATAGTTCACAATTTTTTTTTCCTTTTTTCTATCAATTACTCATCCCATGAAGCCTTGAATTCATGGAGATTTTTTTTTGTATTTGTCGCATTTGTCTCCGGTAGGAGATTCAATTGAAAACAAGAAAATCTCCATGAATTCAAGGCTTGTATTTTCGTAATTGTGTGTGTGTAAGTGATAGCAAATAAGTCAGTTTTTGGGTGAACTACTCCTGTAATACATAAGCTGCAGGACATGACATTGTAACAATAGCCTATCTCAAAACTTGAATGATCAAGAACGCAAGAGAGGTGGATTTAAACAAGTCAATCTTAGTCATTTATAAACACATTCAGAATAATCCATATTCATTGCCTCACATAATAATGCATACAAACCAATAGGAAACGTGTGCGTTTGCTTACGTTAGACGTAAGGGGCGTTGCAGAGGCGTGTCGGTTCCTCTGTAGCGCCACAGTTAGTTCACTACGTCCGAGCTCCATTGAAACTGCCTACCCACTGTGTGTGTGTACAGGGGGCGGACCGGGAAAGAGAAAACTTCACAGAAAATCCAACAGCATTCCCCCTGACCCCCGCATCGCCAACGTTTCATGTTATTGTTGTTGAGGAGGACGCGTTTTATTGTGACAGCTGACACAACGCTCCCGTCCTGTCAGAGGAGAGACAGTACGGCGCACCCAGCCACCACGGAGCGGCGTGGAAGGAAAGGAGAAGGAGACACTGACACATCTGGGAAAAAAAGGAGGTCACAGAGTAAAAGTAACTCAACTTAGCCACAGGTAGCTGTCGTGTCAAAGATATCAAAGTGCAGGCGGGTCATGCGGATATTATCTCCGGGTGGAGATCGAACCGCCGCGTTGCAGTAGGTTTAGTAGTCAAGTCCTTTCGTGGGAAGAAGATCTCCGTAGATCCAGCGGGGCCAGCGGAACAGAAGGGAAACCATGTCCCGAAGAAAGCAGAGCAAACCCCGGCAGATCAAGCGTAAGAATAACTTAAGTTTATGATGGATACACTCTAAAAGCCTCGTTTCTACTTAGTTTCGTGTCGGTGTCGCCGGGCTCAGTAAATAGCAGATCTACAGGCTCACAACGCGTCCCTTTCGTGACGCGTTGTGAGCTTGTAGATCTGCTGTTTACTGCACGCAACACCAGCGTGCAACCAAGTATAAATCAGGCTTTATTTACTGTTATGATAAATGTGCGTGACTAAATTGACTAGTTTGTTGTGCTTTGTGCGCGAAAGGCGCCGCAGTTTATCTTGAACTCGTAAGACTGTGTTCCCTATCCTATGATAAAGTTAAAACCAATTTAGATTCTCTCTAAACATTTGTATGTGATCTTGTTATAATGATAGCCTACACGAAAACCTAGGTTATAGCCCCACAAGCCACAAGGTAGGCTGCTTATGTCTTGATGTAAAATCTAGAGATCTAGAAACGAATACAATTTTTTGTAAAAGTGAAAATGTTGCTTCATTTTTTAGGTTCAGTATTTTCTTAGAAATATTGAACGTGGAAGAAACAAAGTGATGAAAGAGTGGGGTTCACTTTAGCAACGTTCAAGTTCATCATTTTGACTGCGGTTGAATGAACTTAGAAAATAAATAAGTTTTAATTTATGACAGCTTTTTTTTTTTGGCCAGTGCTTTGTCCAGTGAGCAGATCTACATTCTGACCGTATGGTTTCTTGTTTAGTTCTGTTGTGGAAACGTCATTGTTCACAGGAGGAAAAAAAAGCAGCGATGTGAACATAGATAAAACAGCGATCCGATCTCAGCCGAGATAAGGATTAAAATTGGATCTTTTTATTTGTTTTCTGTCTGAGGCAGCAGTGGCACCGAGGCTGGCGTTGCATTTTCCCCAGGCTTTTCTGTTCTCTTTCCAGAGATGGGGCGTCAGATAGCACCGCCTGGCTGATCTCGCCTGCTGATAGCAGCTTACAATTGGATCTTTTTTTCATCTATCCTTTTAACTCAATAATGCATCGTAGGGCGTCCGTTTGAAAGGCTTTTCTCTTGGTCTGGCGCTTGGCTGGTCTTCATGCCTGACGAGTTCTTCCTGTTTATAAAATGTGTGAAGGTTTTATCAGCAAGTGATCTTTTGGGTTGATAACAAATATTAATAATAGTTTAACCAATCCCCACCTCTCGCTCTCTGTGAAACTATAGGCACATTGCACAACAACATTGCTTATTGAACAGGGGTCTTCAACGTTTTTCAGGCCAAGGACCCCATAGCGGAGAGAGAGATGAAGCAGGGACCCCCACTACATATTGTATAAAATTGTGCATATTAAAATTTTTCATATATTTCATAGATAGTTGGATTCATGTTAATGTGTATTTTCAGAGAGTTAACCTTTAAACCCTCAATATTTAGTCAACTTGACCGTTGGCTCTGTACTTGGTCTGCTCTTTTTCCCTCTACACCTACTCTCAGAAAATAGACGATCTACAAGCTCACAACGCCTTGCGTAGCAATGCGTTGTGAGCTTGTAGATCTGCCATTTTCAGCTAATGTTCCCCACCACACAAAGATTTGGCGGACCCCCTGTAGTAACTCTGAGGATCCCTTAGGGGTCCCGGACCCCCTGTTGAAGACCCCTGGCTTAGAAGTTGTTTCAGTTCTTCATCCGGGATAGATGCCTCTCTGTGATAAACACAGCAGCAATATCTTGGAGGTCGAGTCGAAAAGCTTTCTCAAAATATGAACCATATAGTGCAACGATGCTTGCAGAATGAAAGAAAAACGGATCAGTTGATTAAGGCGTGTGCTGTGCGTAAAAGTACGCTTGAGACTGGTTCCAAGAAAAGGCGCACTGCACTCTGAATTCACCTTGCCAGTAACTAGTGAGCTATTGGGCTGTTCAGTGAGGTGGTCTTATTATGCACGCTCCGATTATGAATTTCCTGATGTAAATAGGTAGTTAGTCATGGGTCATGTACTGAACCGTCCTACACAACTTCTACGCAGGATTTACCACAAATTAAAGTTTAACATCCTATGCTGCTGTTGTATTGTTGTACTGAATGGAGCCCATAAAGTCTTTCACTTCCCCTTTTTATACATCTGTTTCCATAAAGAGATCTATCAGTTCTGAACTCCCAGCAAGAACCTAAACCCAGCACTAGATGAATTCCAGACCCCTGGACTGATAAACCTTGACATACACCATAAGCTAGGGCTGTGTGTGTGTGTGTGTGTGTGTGTGTGTGTGTGTGTGTGTGTGTGTGTGTGTGTGTGTGTGTGTGTGTGTGTGTGTGTGTGTGTGTGTGTGTGTGTGTGTGTGTGTTTTGATGTCAGTCTCTCTCTCAGGGGTGTCATGGTCTTCTTTATCAGTGCTTCTATAGTCCACTATGCTTTTCTATGTGGGTAGCCCCTTGCCATGGTTGAGGCCAGTCAGTCTCCCAGCCCCATGATTCTCTTGTGCCTTGGCAGACATTTTGATAGCAGAGAGTGAAGAGTGATAAGGACTTTGAATAGGTGGTGGTGGGGGGCTACATTGCTAATGTTGTTTTGGTAATAGCTCTGTTGAAGACCCAAATACTTAAAGGGATATTTCACTTTCAAAAAAACGTTGGGTCATTTTATCGTCTACTCAGGCTTTTGTGAGCCCCCCAGACAGTTGCTTGATTCAGTATTTAGATATTTGATATTCATTTTATCAGACACGCCCCCTTCCTATACAAACCCATTATAACTTCAAACTCTCATTTTTAACATGTTAGATTCATCAAAAACACCCATCCTTGGTTCTGGTGACTCACCCTGCTCTCCTAATACGTGAGGGGGGCGTGTTTTTTCGATAACTTTTTTCATTTATTTGATTTTTTTTTTATTGTATTAAATTCTTTTCATTTTCAGAAAAAAATATTAAAAATAAATGAAAAAAGTTATCAAAAAAACACGTCTGGGGGGCTCACAAAAGCCTGAGTAGACGATAAAATGACCCAAAGTTTTTTTGAAAGTGAAATATCCCTTTAAGAGTGCTGGATAGTCCTCTGGTGTGACATCAATAATATTAACACTGTTATGTTATTACCTGGTCGGTGTGGAGTTGTATTACCGATAGCAAGACAACCCTGTAGCACAGTGGTACACTAACAATGTAGTTGTAACATCTTTTTTTCCCCCATTTTAGCCAGCAGTGGATTTGTCCAGGCTTTTTGGAGGCCCAAAGAGAGGAGAAGGGACTGTGTAGCAGATAGATATTTGTCTGTGTCTCTTTGTGCGTCATCCTCCCCCAACGGTTGGAGATCTCTCAGCCTGATAAGGCTCCTCTCCTTGATGGGGAGATAAGAGGCAAGCAGGCAGGCGGCCCAGTGGGGCTGGATCCCTGGGCTTATATTTTGGCGGTTGAGATGGGAGACGGGATAAGCAGGGCAGCGATCGCTCCGCTGATATCTCGGAAAGAGAGAGAGAGCGAGAGCGAGATGGGAAAAGAGATGAGTGTGGAGCATGCATTATAATTATATCTGGTTGCTGGTGACATGCCATAGTCTCATCTCTGTCATATTATCACTCCCATCCTTGTTGTTGTTTTTTGTTTAGAGCTGGCTGGGGGTGTATCCTTAGATAATTTAAAATGAAAAAAGAGTGGATGAGGAAGATAAGAGCAGAAAAGGGGGGATGGCAGGACTGATAAGGATGAGGAGAAGAGTAGGTGGGTAGTGGAAAGAAAAGAGAGAGAGAGAGAGAGAGAGGGGGAAAAAAGGTCTGGAATACAGAATGTGTAGATGAATGTATTGTGGCTGTTTTTAAAAAGCAGTTGAACCAGCTCTCCTGCCTCACCCACCCCTCAGTAAGATGTTTGAGGTTGATAAGGAGGCCTGCTGATGGTAGATAGATAACAGCCTGCAAGATTCACACTGCTGATTGTGTGTGTGTGTGTGTGTGTGTGTGTGTGTGTGTGTGTGTGTGTGTGTGTGTGTGTGTGTGTGTGTGTGTGTGTGTGTGTGTGTGTGTGTGTGTGTGTGTGTGTGTGTGTGTGTGTGTGTGTGTGTGTGTGTGTGTGTGTGTGTGTAGTGTACTGGATGTGGGTGCATGTGTTGCTGTGGTCCCTATGACATCACTGAGAGGGCTCAGAGGTCAGCATGAATAATGCGCTGCCTCCCACGGTTAAAGCAAACCATGACGTCTGGGGAGTCCAGACGAGGAAATTGCCACATTGACCTCGTCTCTTCTCTATGTGCAACAGCCAGTCCTGAAAACTTCATTAAGCCATGTCAAAGAAGTGGTTGTTATTAGGCTCTACTGTTTTTTGATAGAACCTAGACGTGTGTGGTATGGTTTGGGGAATGGAACATTTTGCTTTTTTTGGGGTGTTTTTTTGTGGTGGTCTGACAAGGCTTGGGTCATGTGACTGTTTTATAGACACACAGTTGAGAGATTAACTTTCCAAGGACACACACACACACACACACACACACACACACACACACACACACACACACACACACACACACACACACACACACACACACACACACACACACACACACACACACACACACACACACACACACACACACACACACACACACACACACACACACACACACACATGCTGCGCCTTGGTGGCTTTCTCTTGTGTGTGTGTGTGTGTGTTTTTTTCGTCTTTGTTCTGCTTTTAGCTTGATGTGAACTTCCGATAAGCCCCGGGGCCTGATCTCCGGTGGAGATAGAGATCGCCAAGTGTGATTAGAGTTCTTATCAGGCCGGAGCAGGCAGGAGCTGAGACTCCACTGCAATAACAACAAGCCAAGGCAAGAACAGCAACGCCTGGACCCTGCAATCAGTTCCACCCCTAATGGGATTAATGTTGTTGTATAATTAGATGATAGGTGTGAATGCATTTCTTTCTCTCTCAATCTTTCTCGCTCCATCCTATCTCTTTCTGCCTCTCCCCCCTCTCTCTCTCTCTCTCTCTCTCTGTCTCTCTCTCTCTCATTCAACCCCTTCTCTCCTTTTTGCTCTCTTTTTCTGCCCCCCACCCTTACCCCCCCCCTCCCTAACAGGCATTATCATTGATTAATTTAATTAAAACTAATACCACATATTACTCATTCAAGATTTCATGTAAGATAGCCTTGAGATGCAGGGACATTTTTGTGTTCGTTGATGATTATCTTGGGAGTGTTTCTTTTTTCTGAAGCATGAAAATGGAAGCGCATACTGTAAGTAATGCTGCTTGGAGAGAGAGAGAGAGAGAGAGAGAAGTAGCAGCATCAGCAGCTTGACTGTAGCTACGTTGATGCTACTGACAGATATTAAACTAGCTAGATGGTGACTGATTGGGGTTTGGACGCCAGCAAATCTCATGCTCACAATCAGATTGCTTGGTTTGAGAACAACTGCATGACTGACTGTAGACACACACACAGTATAGCAATAGATAATTCAGGGAATTGCCGTTAGATGTAGGGACTTTAACTGTGAACTTCCTACCAGTAAAGTTGTATATCGTCGCTGTCGGACAGGAAGCTTGTATCTCCATATTTCATCTTTTTATGTTTTTGTAAATGAATGCCCTATTTTGTACTTCGTTGTATGACAGTGTCACAACATTGCAATGTGACGTGTTGTGTTAATTTGGAAAAATGTATACAAGTTTTGAAAATTGTCGACAATGTTCACCTATAATGATGACATGCGCAAAATAAGGACACAAGGTTGAAAGTGGTTAAGTCTGTCTGTGGGTTTTATGAATATTATTTATCCAATGAAAACGAAAAGTATTAACAAGAGCTTGTGACTAAATAATAACTACATTGGATCCATTCAAACTCAGGTTCATCTTTCCATTTCCTGTAAAGTTTAACGGTTTGGGACATACAAGGTTTCTGCCTGACAGCGACAATGTGTTGCGTGTGTGTGTGTGCACAGACACACACGGCGCTACATGTGCTATTGTGCACTATGACACAGTTGTGTTTGTGTGTTTCTATTAGAGCAGTGTTGATGGAGTGAGTGAGTGCGCAGTCTGTACACTAGGGGGGAAGTTGGCAGGGTTACAGAGGAAACGCCGTTCTGTTTGGTGTGTGGATGAGTTATTACCCTTTCCTGCTATTTACCCAGGGGACAGCCTTATGTGAATTATGGTTCCTGGACTCAGCGGCTGTTGTAAACGGTTTCACCTTTGACCTCTGTTGTGAGAAGTACATAGCAAGGAAGGGAAAACATTATACCTTCAAACGGTAGCTTCATTTACATCCAGACTATTTGCTTTAGCTGCCGTGTGCTTTGGAGTGAAGTCTTTGTGGCCTTGTGTTGCGTATGGCGGCTAACATGCTGTCTTATGCTGCAGGTGGATGGTGCCGTCTTATGCTGCAGGTGGATGGTTACCTGAGTAACCAAGGTAACCACCAGGCCCTCCTCTCAAACACACAACAGCTGCTGTGCTGATGCTTCACATTGGTGCACTGCATAGTAGGCTATTGCTGTTAGGTGTTTTCTATGTTATGTACAATTGCATATATGTCTGATGAACAGTGTACTTTATGATGTAATTGTCTCATATATATTCCTGTTGTGAATTCAGTAGACCCTCGATGTGATCCTAAAATTCGTCCTCTAACTCAGGGGGGTCCCCACATGATTTTGGGGAGGTCCCCAGATGACGGTGAAGTGACAAAAAAATTAAGAAGAAAAATCAACAAACTATACTATAAAAACTGGTCCAACATTGGCCAAATTGTCAAATAATATAGGAAAGAGGCAATAATTGTGAAAATTGATCTACAAGCTCACAACCTCAGCTCACAGGGTGGGGGGGTCAAATATGATTATTCTGGGGGGTCACGGCCTGAAAAGAGAGAACCACACAACTAACGGTGGTAGGTGATGATTCAGTTGAGTGGCAAGCTTTGAGATCAAGACAACACCAGGCAGTATCACCCGACAAGTTCTGAAGTTTATTAAACACACAGAGAATATACTACTATAGTACTGGTCACCAGTGGTGGACAGTAACGGTTGGAGTAGCCTACATTTATTTCAGTACTGTATTACATAAATCATTTGAGTTCCACTACATTTCAAAGACAAATATTGTACTTTTGATCTAACTACATTTCTAGGAATGGAAAAAGTACATTATGAATTAACCACTTAAGCCGTATTTCAAATATAGTAGCTATGTTCACTATTATTGCTATATTTGTTTAAAAAAGTTATTGAAAATATATTTTTTAATATGACACAATTTCAATACAGCAATGCATTGATATTAAAAAGAAAATGTTCTTTGTAATTTGTACTTTTCATTACTTAAGTATTTTTTAAAGCATGCACTTTTGAATACTAAAAGCAGTAGTTCCAGTACTTTAACTCGAGTACAAATTTGACAGAGCAACATTCACTAGTTAGTTGAGCAATATTTGACCAGGAGGCAATCTAGACTTGAGGACTAGTCGATCTATACTTTGATTGACTGAGGTTGAGTGCTTTGTCCACCACTGCTGGTCGCATTACGTGACCAGGAGGTATGAGTCATAGAACAAAATCAGAAAGTAATAAGAAAACAACAGATACATCTTGTGTCATTGTGCATAGGCGTCAGTGTCCTGATATAGCAGTGACCTAGTAGCTCGATGATGAAATTGTTTGAGCAGAAAATCAAGTCCGAAATAATCTGTCTGCTTTGCCAGCCATATTTGGAATTTTCATTTAGATTGACTGGGCGCTTTGATACAATCTAAATAATGTGTCGCTGTCCTCTGAATATTAAGAATGTTTTAATGCACTGTCACTGAATTATTGTGACCCTAAGTGGCACCAGATATGTCAATATCGACCCTATTGAACAAATGGAAGTCATATTTATATAATATTGGGTGGACTTGTCAAGTCCACCATGGTGTGGCTGTGAGAATGCCTGAGCAATATATCAATAATATATCAATAATGTGAGACTAGATGTCTGGGAGGTTGGATATCATAACGGTTGGTGATGGCATAAGTGTCTTTTCTTGGTTTTTAAGGTGGCATTAAAAAATTTTAATTCCATGAATTAACCTGCCTATTCTAGCGGTTCTATTAATTGACTCAGTTATTATATGGGCATTACTGATGATTATTTATAAAACGATGTCATTGTGTAAATATTTTATTGAAGCACCAATAGAGTGTGTGTGTGTGTGTGTGTGTGTGTGTGTGTGTGTGTGTGTGTGTGTGTGTGTGTGTGTGTGTGTGTGTGTGTGTGTGTGTGTGTGTGTGTGTGTGTGTGTGTGTGTGTGTGTGTGTGTGTGTGTGTGTGTGTGTGTGTGTGTGTGTGTGTCAGCCAGTGTTATGACAAGGCCCCCCCAGCAGCAGTGATAAGACAGACCATTTGCTCCTACTGTGCTGAGCGCTGCGTTCTGGGATGTTAAAGCAACCTGGGCAAACATCACCACCTGACCTGCTTTTACTGCCACAAGAAGGGGCGACACACACACAGGCCCAATTTACGAATGCATTTCCATTTACTTGATGCTCTATCCACATTGGGTCAAAGAATGTAATAGAGGAATGAGTTTAATTTCTGAGATCAGCTTAACTCAGTGCCATTGTCTCAGCTGCATGTACCCACAGGTACACTAATTTAATAAAGTACAAAAGTTTCAAACATGCATACAAAATTCATACCGTGACCTATCAATATATAAAATTGAAACACAAGT
Source organism: Gymnoscopelus braueri (assembly GCF_963280865.1). Lineage (NCBI taxonomy): Eukaryota > Metazoa > Chordata > Actinopteri > Myctophiformes > Myctophidae > Gymnoscopelus > Gymnoscopelus braueri. The sequence goes on along the minus strand of NC_137610.1, from coordinate 37,852,482 downwards.
GATGTGATGAGTTCAAGGAGATCAAAGGCAGTAGAGAGGATAGAAGATAATAGGTGTCAGACACATGTCTTGTGACTATTAAACTACCTTTACCACATCCTGTTGACCGACTTAAAGAACGGATTCGCAAATGGTAAAAAAAATGTTCTCTGTTTTGGAGAATCGGTTCTTTTTCTTCAGACACGTGTCTTGAGAACCTAAAACAGCCATGAGGGAACGGGCGAGGAGAGCAGGGGGCACGGGTAAGAAAAGAGGCGAGAACCAGGGGGAACGGAGAGCAGGAGAAGCAGAGGAGAGAGGGAGCACGAGCAGGAGGAGAGGAGGCGATAAGGAGCACGGCTGGGCGTCAGAGACAAAGGGGGGCCAGAAAGAGGAGATGCTGGAGGAGTCTCAAGGGAGACACCTTAACAGAGGAGGTCTAGACCAGCGGCTCCTCTCTCACTATCTCTCTCTCTCTCTTTCTGTCCCTCCGTCTGTCTGTCTGTCCGTCCGTCTGTCTGTCTGTCTGTCTGTCTGTCTGTCTGTCTGTCTGTCTGTCTTTCTGTCTCTCAAACACACGCACGCACGCACGCACGCACGCAAGCACGCACTCTCTTAGAAAAACAAGACTTTTCCTTGTTAAGAGTATGTTGAGAATGATCATGGACATGAACAGACATTATTAGAGGATGTTTATCAAGGAGTCATGTGAGTGTGCACAAGCAAAACGCAGATAAATACTTTCTCTGGGATAATATATTGAGTAGTTTGATTGATTGTAAACATTTACAGCTAACCACTGGTTCAGAGTACAGTAATTGGCTACATTTTAGTCCAGTCTCCCTCTCTCGCTCTCTCTCACTCACTCACTCACTCACTCACCCCCTCTCTCTCTCTCTCTCTCTCACACTCACTCACTCACTCACTCTCTTACCCCCCCTCTCTCTGTCTCTCTCATCTCATACTTTGTGTACTGTATGAGTCATGTGGGCCAGTTGTGTTCCACTGATCCAGGTCTCTGGTTTGCTTTGTGCTTGTGTAAACCATGTGTGCTCCCTGACTGATAAGTGACCTGCCACTCAAACTGTTGTGTAGGTGGGTGGGGGTCGTTGTCTTACATTTATAGTGCACCTATTTATACTGCAGGTCTATGCCACAAGTGGAAAGATGCATTCTTTTTGTGGCAGATGGACTTTGATTTAATATGGATCACAAAATCCTATCGTTGACATTCAGGGTGGGCCAGGAAACAGTGGCCATTGACTGTATTCATTCAGAAGCCATTTTGCTCTTATGTCATAGTCAGTGTTGCCAGATTTTCGAGAGAAATAAGCAACCAGGTCTATGAAAACAAGCCCAAAAGAAGCGACTATTATTATAGGCCACATGAGCACTTTAAACCTATACGCATCGGATATTTGAAAATAGCCGATCTACAAGCTCACACCGCGTCGCGTTGAGACATTTTGAATATTTTTTTGAAACATTTTAACAACACCCTGGAACAAAATATTTTCAGATGGGGGTGGGGTCTGTGGACAAATGTATATTAATTTGGAGTCCTTGATTTGAAAATGTTTTGGAACCAGTGGTTTAAATATGAAAAACAAGCCCAAATAAGAAACTACACATTAGGAACAAGCCCAAAAAAACGCAACCCGCAACTACCAATATTCAGAAGCAACTTTACAGAAAAACAAACCCAAAGTCGCTTATAATAAGCAGACATGGCAACACTGGTCATAGTCAGTGGATGGGAAACCCCAGCCTGTCAGGGTCAGATGTGCATTGGATTTATCAGGATGTCAACCATATCATACTGAGACATACTGTGCTGTAATTCAATGTATTATTAGAATGTGAGGATGTATAATACATATGTTTTTAATATAACATGAATGGGTACGGTTATTAGTAAGAGTTGGGCCAGAGAATTGTCTTTATCGTTTACCTCTGTATTTACCTCTATACCTGATAGAAAAGTATCTCTCACTTTGGTATCCTGTGTCTGTGACAGTCAATGACAATATGAAACTTTTTGCTGGGTGGGATGATGTCACCTCTGATGGAAACTAAACCAACATGATTCCAGCTAACAATATAAGATTGGGAAAAAATATTTCGACCCAATGTTTAATCTTTTCTTACTTATTCCCCTTTTCTGTCTCTCTATCGCTCTCTCTCTCTCTCGATAGAGGTGCAGATAAGGCTTTCCTGATACGTAGAATAATCTTTCAGATTAATGGAGAGCTGCCATAGCATTATTTGTTTCTGATGCGTGTGATTGGTTCTCAGCCACCGCTAATATAGCTAGCTAACTCACTGTAAGGAACAGCAGGAAGTTTGAGAGTGAACACTCCTTCAATGTGTAGACATAACATAACATCTAACTATAAATTACGCAAATCCCTGCGTGCGTATATGTCAATGGCAATGTCACACTGATACTGAACTGAATAGTTTTTGTTTATTATGAGTTCTGGAGGGACCTTGGCCCTCAGGCCACCCCAACGCACTACATATTCCCACATGAATGGATAAGGCTATTTGTAAGAATTGTGCCAGAGAATATTCAGGTATGCTATACTGTACCTCTATACCCGATACGGTATCTATCATTTTACTATCCTGTCTGTAGGATATGGAATTCTGAAAAAGGTTGTCTGTTACTGTTGGTTTGCATGAAATAGCATGACATGATGACAATGCATGTTATATGTATAGCTGAGAGAAAAGAGAATGCAATGCCCGCAACACTCCGAATAAAATAATCGCCTCAAGGTGCACGGCTCAACAATATCATGAGAAGAAGAAGACAGCCAGCACTCAATAAATGTCCTTTTTACATTGTTTTATTTACCTCACCCAGGCAGAGCAAGCGCGTATATATAACACATAATACAATATGATGAATGGGCAAAAGTCAGGGACAATATGAGACTTTTTTCAGGGTGGAATGATCTACTCTCTTTTTTTCTTTTTTTTTTAGGTTTTTACAATTTTCGGTTGCGGAAACATTTTGTCATTAAAAATGTTCTTGCTTATTCCCCTTTTTATTTTTTACTGTATCTCTCTCCCGATAGAGGTACAGATAAGGCTTTCCTGGTACGTAGAATAATCTTTCAGATTAATGGAGAGCTGCCATAGCATTATTTGTTTCTGAGGCGTGTGATTCCTTCTCAGTTGCTGCTAATATAACTCACTGTACAGCACAACAGGAAGTCAGACAGTAAACACTTCTCTAATGTGTAGACATAACAACAGAACATAACACAATGTCACGCCGATACAGAGCTGAATAATAAAGCTTTTATTTATTATGATTTCTGGACCTTGCCATCGGCCCACCCCATCGCACAACCTATTCCCTCAATTCATCCTATCTGTGTTTTCTTCCAACTCTCCCACCCTTTCTCTTTTTTGAGGGGAACTATCTGCTCTCATTGCTCTCTCGTTCTTGCCTGCCTACCCACAACCCTCTCTCTCTATCTCTGTCCCTCATTCTCTGCAAACCCCCCCACCCCCACATTTCTCTATCACCCCCTCTTTCATTCTATCTACCCCCCCCCCCCCCCCCACCACCCTCTTTCTTTCTCTCTGTCTCTCTCCCTCTGCCTGTGTCTCCAGCCAGACCCCTAGCCTCGGTGAACCAGGTCTTGGCGGTATGATAATGTGGAAAGTTGAACTGGCCCCATTACAGCGAGGCTGATGGCAGGGCCGATAAGGCTGTTGATAATGGGTGCAGATAGCGCTGACACAGCGGTCCAATAGCCAGCCCTCTCTCCCCCATTATCATTCCTGCCCACCGATGGGCTCCCAGAACGCTATCTCCTCTCCATTTCCACTCCTGCGACAGATAAGAATGGAAATACTGACTTCATAGCTGACTGATTAAAGTGTCTGCCTTTCTTGATAATACACAGATAAATTATGTTTTTTTTTCTAATTCTTTCTCTCTCTCTCTTTTCACTCTTACCCCTCCCTCTCTATGTGCCCCCTGCCCCCTTCTGCTCTCTCTCTCTCTCTCTCTCTCTCTCTCTCTCTCTCTCTCTCTCTCTCTCTCTCTCTCTCTCTCTCTCTCTCTCTCTCTCTCTCTCTCCCTGTCCTTCTATCTAGAAAGGGTGGGGTGCACCAGGGAGAAAAACCTCTCTTTTAATTTCTCTTTCTTTGTGGGGCTTTTGGAGAGGGAGTGAGGAGTGGGAGGGGGGAGGTCTGCAGAAAGAAGGAGAGAGATGAGGCACGGGAGAAGAGATAGGAATTGAGAGAATGATAGTATTCTGTGGTACAGTGGTATATGAGGAGGCTAGACTATGGTGGGGTGTAGAACTGTATAATATTTGCACATATTGCATGCAGTGTAAAGACGCTGGGCATTTACAATAAAACAATGTGCATCAATAATCATTTAGATTTCGGTTCATTTTTCCCGCTGTGTTGTGTGTGTCTGCACTATTGTTTACACACCAGCATGATCTTTGGAGTTAACCAGTGTGTTGTTAAGTACCCAGAAAGTAAACAATACTTGTGGTATTGGCTTCTCAAAGCGTGATGAAGAGGTTGTTGGAACAGTGGGGACTGGAAGAGAGAGTGTGTGAGAGAGAGAGAGAAAGTTGAGAGAGAGAGAGACAGAAAAATAAATGGGAAATAAAGAGAGGGGGGGGGTTGGGATAGCAGAGAGAGAGAGAGAGAGAGAGAGAGAAAGATTTAGAGAGAGGGAGAGAAACAGATGGGAAGTAGAGAGAGGCCGACAGGGCAGACATGCCTATTTGCCGTCTAGTGAACTCCCCAATGCAGTTACAGCCTTTTCCAGGTTGACTTTTTATCACTGATCGCTCCAGTTTGATACCAGCAAAGATCCCTGATGGATATGCTCCCTGCATCCAAATCCTCTAACCCATTTGCTTTTTTTTATCCCCCACTCTCTCTATCTCCCTCCTCTTATCTTTTGCTCTCCAGCTTTCCGTCTGTCCAACTGAACCCCTGTCCTCCTCCTTTACTGCTCTCTCTGCCCCTTCTCGCTCTCCTTTACGTTCAAGCCGTTTGATCCACACTTTCCGATTTCCAACATGCCTCTCCAGTTTCCCCTCTCTTCTCTCTTCCTCCTTCCTTCCCTTTTTTTCCATAAGAAATTCCCCTCCGTGACTCCTCTTCCTGGATCCTGCATGATGATGATGGTGGTGGTGGTGGTGGTGGTGGTGGTGATTTCACACTTCCTGTTTTTTGCTGTATGTATGTTATGCAGTTTGTGTCAGCTTTCACCTGCTCTGAATGCACAGCGTTCTCTTTAAAATCATGTGCTATGCACTGCAGTATTAGCAACAGTAGTCATAACTGTATATTCAACTGTATTCTATTGTGGTTTTGTTCGGGTTTGTAGGTTGAGTCCAGCTTACTTTAGATTCAATCCATGGTCTCACATACTTTATAGTCACACATTAGGATGACATTCTAAGCTGAGAGCAGGAGGTCAGTGTTTCTCCACAGAAGACGTAAATTACAAACTGAACCTCGGCTCTTATCACCATTGTAGACAGATGAGTAGATCTGAAAGTGGACATGTTTACAGTAGGCACTGTGGTGGACAGTGGTGCTACACCGGCCTACTCCTTAATGTGTCCATAGCTATTTACATTTCACATTTGTAACTCAGGCTAAGATTCTGTAGCTTTTACTTAGCAAAACTTTGTGACACCAGGACATCACAGGGTTAAGCACCAGAATTAGCTGTGCAAGGCTTCCTAGCCCTGAGCTAATATCAAAATTAGTAAATTTCCCAGTAGCCCAGTGCTCTGACGGCGCATAGAATGCAACTGAGCCCAGGGCCATATAATGTGAAAAGTCACACTTGTCTCTCAGTCAGTGACAGCCTGCCAGACAGCCTGCCAGACAGACAGACAAGGGAATTAACAGGTAGCTTATAAATGACCGACAGACAATGAGGCAGAGCCTTAGTTTGCAGTTGTGAGCACAGCGGTATGGAACAGCATGGTGTTTGTCTGGGCCACACTAGCTGACCTTGATAGATTAGACCAAGAGAGGTTTTTTTTTTCTGTCAGAGAGAGAGAAATGATAAGTCTGTGTGAAATACTCTTCTCAGAAACATGGCTGCGTTGTGTAGGCTGGGACACACATTGTGTGTGTGTTTGTGAGCGCGGCAGCGCGCGTGTGCGTTCGTGTCTGTACGACGTACTCGTTATGTGCGTGCATTTGTCTCTCCCTGGTTTGTACCACACAACCTCTCTGTCCGACTGCCTCCTGTGCCTTTGCTAATAAGCAGCAGCCCTCCCTCCACCTCCTTAGATCAACTATGTTCTTTAACCCGTACTCCCCTTTGCTTTTTATGTGACCGCTTCCCCCATTTCAACACCACTCCCAAGCACTCCTGCTGTAGAATTCACATGAGCAGAGGCTGTGAAAAAGCAACATAAGGTTAATTTGATACAAAAACTTGACTTCACTTTTAAGGGCAGTGGTCCTTTTTCAGTTAGGCCACAAAGAGTGGGGAGTGGAAGGCAAAGAAAGAGAACGAGAGAGAGAGACTGAAAAAAAACAAAACGAAACTGATAAAAAGCCTAGATAAGAGAATGACTGTGTTGTGTAGGAGTTGATATCAATGTTATCTATCTCTCTTTTTCACTCTCCTAGCCCTTCTGTTGTTTTTTAGCCCTTATCTCGCTCCACCAAAATGCCAGGAACAAAAAGGGAGAAAGAAAGAAATTACTGTGCGGATTATTCATGGGGCTTGGCTGATAAAATGTTGACGCCGAAAATTAAGACCAATACATGGAGACGTCCTTTTTTTAGTTTTTTTTGTTGCACAGCGAGTGTTTTTATAATATTTGTTTTTGTTGTTGTAAAGGTTTTGTATTGTGTGGTGGCTGAGAGTTGATACAGTAAATTGCTGCTGCTTTTACCATTAGCAGATTAGACCTCATTTAACTCTTTATGCCCCTAGTGACACCAATTCATTCCACACTCTCTCTCTCTCTCTCTCTCTTACACTCTCACTCTCACTCTCACTCTCACACACACACACACACACACACACACACACACACACACACACACACACACACACACACACACACACACACACACACACTCGCTGGCACACGCTGGTGGGCACAGATAAGCTCAGACCTCAATCTGTCGCTAATAGAGAGACACAAACCAACAGTGGACAGGTCTGTCCTGCCGCAAAAACAGGTCTACGCTTCCATCGACGATGGTGGTAGGAAGAGGTCCTGTGATTGGCTGGTTTGTGGCGTGGAGCTGTCCTGTGCTGTTCCAACAGAAGACAGGCAGGGCAGCCGTTTGACCCCACTTTGCATCTGAATCGCTAATTGCTCCTGTGTGCTTAACCACGTAAGCCCTATACTGCGCTGTAAGGCGAATAGTGACAATAGTGGATCTACATGCTGTGAGCTGGTACATCTGGTATTTTTTTTATCTTTTGAAAATTGTATATATATTTATTTTTAAAAATATTCACCACTAATGACATGCCCTAAAATAGGGGCACCAGGTTGAAAGTGTTAAATACAATGACTTTTGATTCCTTATTGAGTGTGTGTGTGCCGTCCTGTTTTGATGTCCCAAGTATAGTAATACCAACGCGTGTGTGTGTGTGTGTGTGCATTTTGAGGTGTATGTGTCCTTCCTTGTGGCTGTTCATTACTGAGTGTTGAGTGTATCTGCTAATTCAGCTGTGCAGTCGCTGTTATGTATCTATGTGCATGTCTTGAGTACTGGACTCGAAAGCAAGCCTAGAAATGTATCAGAAATTAGAGCCTGACTAATTACAGATTTGTGGGTTCGATGTCGAATTCTGATCCCAAATTTGTCCCACCAATTACTGATGTTTTTACAGTATATACAATATAGGTAAGGCAGAACTTTATCTCATTTAATCACTTAAACCCTATTAAAAACGTTCAAAAATTGTAGTTCTACAAGCTGCAAAAGATTGAAAGTGCATGGTATCGGCATAATTGCTGATACCTATTTCGTCAAAAAAGTGAAATAAATGGCACCAATATATCGGTCTGGCTGTAACTAAAATATAAAATACAGTATTTTCACTATTGGTGCTTAGATATTTTAGCAGATGCTAGGGTCGGGTGAGAACACGCATCTGTATTGGGGAGGTCCTCCTGGGAAGACTCAGAAGAGCAGCAGCACATTCATAGCATAACATTAGAATAGAATAACATTCTCTGCAAAAATAATATATTTTCATTCAACTATTAGTATAAAACCAACATGTCAGCAACATTATCTTCATCAGGGTTGGTAAATGACATGAGACTGGCTTTTTATATAGTCTGTTTGCCAGGCATATCAATCCAGCATACATCAAGCTTTACAATACAGAAGAGAACAAAATGACATCGTATGACACCTTATATATATAATTACATATTATAGGAAGGCCATCCATACTTATAAGGGCTGGCAAACAGCCTAAAAAATAAATACATTTAAAAGCTAAAGGAAGAAATATTTGTCCAATTAATGTAATTAAGTTGCCTATCAAATCCAAACATATTTACAATAAGAATTAGGACATAATTACAAGTTGTCCTAGCCATTAAAGTATAACCGTGTGTACATGTATAGTTAAGAGTGACTGAAAGGAGAGCTTTATACATACATACACAAGTATATACTATTATCCAAGAGTTGATAATCTTTCCATAGAAACAACTTTTATAACAGGAATTTATACTCTAGACTGTAAAAAATCACTCCCAGTGTGAAGTGAGCGTGCTATTTATGAGTTGTTATTAATTTCATCATGCATCTCGGTAGCCAATCACAGCACGTCCTGCGAAGTGACGTGCTTACATTTTTTACATTATTATTAATTTCATCATGCGTCTCGCTAGCCAATCACAGCGCGTCTGCGAAGTTTGAAGTTAATTTCATCATGTGTCTCGCTAGCCAATCACAGCACGTCCTACAAAGCTTAGCCTATGGGCGTGTTTTCCACAGCATGGCGTCACAGCGAAAGACACATTTTCACGACGGAAAGAAAAACTTTCACCACGGATGGGTCCTAAACCCTCTTATAGGAGCGGTTGCACCGCTCAAAAACTATGGACAAAGGAAGCACCATTGGTTTCTACAGACCTGTTTTGAAGCCACTTTTTCGGCAAATTCAAATACACAATCTTGGAACTTCCAGTCCCGAAAAGCAACCGGAAACGAATGCTATTGGCTCGAAGGGCAGTGAGGGCGGGCCTTCACTCGCTAGAACTAGTAGAAGCACCAGAAGCATACCCTAATTTATCATTCATTTTAAAATTAATGGGACCATAATTTACTAAACGCATATGATAATTGAAAAAATGACTTTGACAGCCCGGACCGCTGGCGTAGTGGTCCAGGCACCTAGGCGACAAAGTACCCTGACAGCGCGTCGCGGATTCGAGTCCCGAACCAGACAGCCTTCGCTGCATGTCACTCCCCATCTCTCTCCCCATGTCCTGTCAACCTACTATCCTATCAATAAAGGCGTAAAAAAGCCAAAAAAGCTGAAAAAAAGTTTAAACTAGTGATTGAAAACAAAGTATTTATGAAAATGTTTACTAAGGTAATAAAGTCAAGTGTAAAGTCAGACCAAAACCTCATTCACTTGAATGGAGTGTTCGTTTTTCCGCAGCCATTGGGCTGCAGATATAGCGACATCTGCTGGGCCATCAATGAGAACTGCAGGGGAAACGGCTCTTCCTTATTGGCCTCATTTTAAAATCGGATGCTTGCCACCTGGTCTGGCCCGAGAGATGCAAATTGAAATACTGAGAGAGTGAGCGACGGAGAGAGAGAGTGAGAGAAACAGAGGTAGAGACAGAAGAGAAAGTGGTCCTTGTGTTTCACACTTGACCCTGTTCTTAACAGTAGGTCACCTAGCGCACTCTCCTTGCCCCCACCACTGGGTCATGTTACTCCTCCTTTGTGTGTGTGTGAGTGTGTGTGTGTGTGTGTGTGTGTGTGTGTGTGTGTGTGTGTGTGTGTGTGTGTGTGTGTGTGTGTGTGTGTGTGTGTGTGTGTGTGTGTGTGTGTGTGTGTGTGTGTGTGTGTGTGTGTGTGTGTGTGTGTGTGTGTGTGTGTGTGTGTGTGTGTGTGTGTGTGTGTGTGTGTGTGTGTGTGTGTGCGCACACCATTGTGCATTTGTGGAGGCCCTATGTTCATTATGTGCATACCTGAGTGCACTAGCACCTACCCAAACCTTGCTTGCCTAACACGCACAAAACCATACCTGGCCCCGCCTTCCTGGTCCAGATGCCCCCCCTTGTGCACACATTCTGTTCATCCCGGTCGGTGTCGTTGCCCTTCCCTCTTTGTTCTCTCTTGCCCTCTTTCACCCCTCTTTCCTCCCTCCCCCTGTCACCAGTGAGAGTTCTTGTCTAAAGTATTAGTATTAGCAGCAGCAGCAGTGTCCCCTGAAGTAAAACAATCTGCTGTAATCTATCAGAGCGTTATCGGCCCTATCTGAGAGCTGAGAAAGCCGGGGCTGGGGCTGTGGCGCCGTGCTCCGGAGCTGATAAAGTTTCAGAGTTCAGCGATGATGAATGTTAAGAAACTGCACCCTCGTTACTGACGATCTGGACTTGGCAAAGCAGGGCAGATGGGGTGGAGTGGTGGTGGTGGTGGGGGGGTGGGGTGGCTGAGGGAGAGAGGAAAAGAACAGAAACACCAGAGACGGAGAGTGAAACGAGTATAACTGGGCAATCTACACATTAAATCCTCAGTGTTAATTTAACTCTGACAGGTCTATTTGGTTCCATTTGTACCTCTCTTGAGTTACAAATGGATAAATTAATATTGACGATTTTGCTGTGTAATGTGTACTTATGTGCACATGCACACCAGATCCTTCATTCAAATGGAACACTGGTCGTTGTTGACTTTCATTCCCAGTCCAGGGGCTAACTTTCATCCTTCTGCTGCCCCCCCCCCCCCACACTCCCTCTATCTCTAATTCCCCCTTCATCCCTCTCCCTTTCCTTATTTCTTATCCTCTCCCTATAGTTTGCCCTTTTGGTCCTTTGCCTCCTGGCCTTATTGAGTTGTGTGTGTGTGTGTGTGTGTGTGTGTGTGTGTGTGTGTGTGTGTGTGTGTGTGTGTATCAAAGTTCTCATTGGTCACCCTGTTGCCGCCCTGTATTTCCAGATCACCCACCCCCCACACCCCACCCTCATCCACCTGAACACATCAGCAGGTTCAATCTAGGACCCATCAGAACGTCAGACCTCAAAGTCCCCCCCGATTATGATGCCATTGATAACAGTGGCTGTAGTACACACTACTACACAGTACATATTACCGATAAAGTATATTTCCTTTGACAAATGATTTACTGGATCAGGATATTCAAATGTGCCAAAATGTGTCACTTAAATCAGTCATACTCTCCCAACTTGTGAGATTCCTTGAGTGGTCAATGAAACTGGATTAGATAGTGATATGCATTAAGAGAGAGAGAGAGAGACCAGTGCAATGGTCTTGTCAGTGTCTTGTCACATCTGGTGTTACAGTGTTTCTCTGACAAAGAAGTTATCTTTTCTTCTTTATACCCATCCAGCTCTGTCAAGTTAGAGACACACAGACACACAAAGAAATAGTTTTCCGCTCTTAAGAGCACAAAAGAAGAAAAAAGTGAGCAAGAATAGGGGGGGAACCATTGTGATTGTGACAAAGTTCATGAGCGTATAATAGCAGTTAATGCGTGGCGGGGCGCGGGCAGCTTTGTTCGCCAAAGTGCCGAGCTCTTAATAGAATCTGATAGATAGACGGCTGTCTCCCCAGACCCGCAGGATGTAAGTGATGGGGCGAGGGAGGGGGGGGGTCTGTACTCATCAAGGCTCTCTCTCTCTCTCTCTCTCTCTCCATCCCCCCTTCTCTTCATCTGTCTTTCATTCTCTCTATGTGTCTTTCTGTTGCTCTGCGGTAGAATAATTTGTCAATAATTGGCCGTGTCATTCTAATCAGACGCGTGATAAAGCTACGATTCTTTGGGGCAGGGCCTGAGAATATCTCAAATGGGAGTGGGCAAGGCAGCGTGTGGCAGCAGATCTGGGCCCCCGATAACGCCATTAAGCGCTTTAGAAGTATTTTAGCTGAATTCACACAAAGCAAAAATAGATAAATAAATAATGAAAAGGAAAAGTGGAACATCAACTGTCAGGGAACTGATACAGACTTTAAGAAATCATTTGGGAGGGTGAAAGATAAAAGATTATCCCTCCTTTCTGCCAACTTATTGCCTCCTCAGCCATCACTGAGGCTAATTCGCTTACTCAAGCAATCGTGTGGACATAACGTGTCCCTGTGTGCGTGTGTGCGTGTGTGTGTGCGTGTGTGTGTGTGTGTGTGTGTACCGCAACCACATGGCTTTGGAAGCGCTGAAAGTGCTTACGCCAGCAGCAGTATGTTAAAACCTATACCATCTAAAAAGTTGTGTAGTGTGTGTGTGTGTAAGTGCACATCCGCTTGTGTACATCCGTTCCCATCTATGTCAACATCACTCACCAGCGTATGGCATCCATTATCTCCACTGAAAGGTTTGGAATTTTCCAGAGATATTCTAGAATGCTATTATCTGTAAAATATCTCTGGATGGCTGACACTCATCTGATTGGCTAAATCCTCAGCGGCAGGCACATTCCTCTGACCCCTACCGTGGCAGCTACATGGAATGCTCTGTTCTGCTCTAATATTCAGTCGCACAATTTTATTCAATTCATTTCTGTTCTACGGCACTGGTTTTCTACGTGATGGCTGCGGCCGCCAGGGAACGCCAGGTGGGCCAATTGAAAAGAAGAGGAAAATGAAAGGTGAAAAAAAACATTAAATAAAGTATATATAACTATATAACTAGACAAAGTGCTCCTCGGAGCACAGGTCTCTGCCAGGTCAGGTCGGTTATTGTGGGCCAGCAATGTTTGAAATCCGTCAATCAGGATGGAATATGAAAAATTGGACAGATCCGTGTTAATTAGACAAAATCTGTAGGAGTAATATCAAGAAATGTGTTCAGCTAAAATCGGCCTCCTGGTGGAGGTTCTGCTCTGGCATCCAGGGAGCGTGTGCACAGTTTCGCAGCAATCAGGCCAACGGTGCCGGAGATTAGCTGTTCACAGACAGACAGACGAACACACACACACGGATGGACGGACGGACGGATGGACAGACGGACATAGTGCAAAACATAGTCTCTTCCTCGCCTTCGGCCTGAAGGAGACAATTATGTAAAACTTTTTTTTTAATCTTCTATTCAAATTCACTTAATTATTGATAACTAGACCATACCCGGTGAAGGGCGCAGGCGAAAGTAGTTGCAAACTTGGGGTTATTGCACGTCCTGTCGCGCGGTTTCTCCCCCCCCTCCTCCCCCCCGCGGGTCCTGTCGCGGCACTCCCCGCGGTCACCCCTCCCCACGGGCAACCCCCCCCCCCCCCCCCGTCGCGGAACCCCCCGGGTCCCGTCGCAACACACACACACACACACACACACACACACACACACACACACACACACACACATACACACACAGAGATCCGTAAGAATTCACTCAGAGAGTGGGCGGGGTCTATGGTGTGGAAGCAGGCTAGCTCACTGGCAGAGCGTGACAGACGTTGGTGTTGCCATGTTGGCCTATTGTAAGCGGTTTAGGGGCAATATTGGTGGTAGTGTGTTTTGGCGTTGGTTGTGAAAGTGCAGGTGGGTGTGGGGACGCGTTGTGAGCTTGTAGATCGGCTGTTTTCCAAGAGGCAAGGTATATGTGTGAAGGCGCTTTGTTTGGCCTTCTTTTCATAGACCTTGTTGCTTGTAGGGCTCGTTTCGTTTGGCCTTGTTTTCATAGGCCTTGCTGCTTGTTTCTCGCGCGAAACCTGGCAACGTTGTCTCCCATTGTTTGACACATAAACGCTAATAAGAAGCTGAGATTTGATGAAATTGAAAAACGGGCTTCGCAGTTAAGTTCAGATGGTAATGGTCAATGGCTGTGTGCAAAATCAGAGCAATTGCTCCAGCCACTGAGGAGAACCGGGCAGCTTCACCATGACGCGACTACAGACACGACTACAGAGGTTTGTCAAATTATAGGAGGATTGTTCAACTCCTTTCAAACTGGCCTATTTTGGGCATGTCATATTTTCAAAAACTTTCCAAAATGTTAAAAAAAATAATAGCAGGTCTACAAGCTCACAACACATGAGTTTGTAGATTGGCTATTTTAGCTTTTTTCTTTTTCCTTTTTTAAAAATCCATTTTGCAATGGGGGGCTGCAGCCAGGGTCTATTTGGGGATCCTTGGCATGGAAAAGTTTGGGAACACCTGTTCTACTGTATCAGATCCACCATAAATGGGGGATCTCCTTTTAGTTTAGGGAAGTAGTGTCCCCCTTCTGATATCAATTCAGGGATCAAACAGATAACAGTTGACCAGGTCCGTGCTCAACAAATACCCACACTGACCTTTCAGTCAACTGGTCCACTTTGCATGCTTACCCGCCATTTCCCTTTCATGCAAATGGACGGAGATACAGATGCAGGTTCCTAGGAGTGAGGAAGGCTCAGCCTTAGCTTAGTAATTACTAGTAAAAATTGGTAGAAATTAATCCCTTCACACCTTCAAGATCTAATTGTAAATCAAAATGCAAATCTGTAACAATGCTTAAAGGCAAAACAAATCCAAAATGATCATTTACAGCTACAAAAACGCTTAGAAATACTGGCAAGAAGAGCACAATCAGTTAATTCTAAAAAAGAGAAGCTGAAATTAACAAACCTAGGGTGACAGTGGTGCCACAGGATGTTATCTTCAGATTTTTCATTGTGATTTGACGGCCTTGGTATACAAGAGGATGTACAGTATGTATTCCCACTAGAGAAGTTGCTTCATGTTGTAGGTATGCAGATAATACTGTTTAAAGGGAAACGTTGCAGGATTTTGACCTGAATCCTATAATGTTTTTGTGAGGACGTGAAAATCTGACATAACACTTCCCCTATGTATTCTGTGTGTCGAGAGCTCATTATCAAAAGCTCTACCAGCCTACTGTATGTGAACACAATGTGTCGATAGTTTAAAAGGCCTGTTCATATATTAAAACAGTTTGCACGTTTTCCACAGGATTCTAAATATAGTCTGTTTTAGCATCGTGTAAACGACTACCTGAACCGATGTCACAATTTCTGGATGATGGTCTGATGTTCCTTTCAGGAAGAGGAAGTTCACCCGTGGTCACTGAATACTTTTTTTTTTTTTTAAGTTTCTTATTTCAAGCTGCTCTGACTCAGGTGTGGTCCTGAAAGCCAGCCACTTTAAAACCACAGTGTGGTGTTTTAAAGTGAAGGGAGAGGTAACCCTGGAATCCAACATTCATTATTAATTCCAAGATAGCACTTCCACCAGCACTGCCCCTCTGAGTGGAGGACCGTGTGTGTGTGTGTGTGTGTGTGTGTGTGTGTGTGTGTGCGTGTGCGTGTGCGTGTGCGTGTGTGTGTGTGCGACGATGGGAGTGTGTGATGGGAGCCGCATTAATATTCCCTGTCCTCGGAGAGTGGCTCTCAAGAAAAGGGAGACATCTATCGCTCTCATCCCCGTGCTTTTATTTCACTCTCAGCTCATCTTAAATTTCCATTATTCACCACAGAAAGCTAAGCCAAGCCTTTTACAGTGACTGTTTGACACTGACAGGCCCCTCCTCCTCAATGCACACACACACACACACACACACACACACACACACACACCTCAGAGGACCATGTGGAGGACTATTATTAATCATGCCCTATCAGGTTCTCACATCTTCGCTGCTATTTGCTGTTTAATCACTAAAATAATATGAGGAGGGGGGGTGTTGGGTTGCCATGACTACCAAATGGAAAAGGTCAGGCGTAGTTTATCTTATCAGCGATAGGGAATGGTTACTAATTACAGATAGGTACTACCAGCGCTCGGTCCACCGGGCCCTGCCTTAAAACACTATCAGCAATACACACCGGCCTGATATTAAAATTATCTCCTCAGTCATCCTCGCACACAGACACACCTCACCCCGGCTGGGCTGCACTCAGTGCTCCAAAGCCCTATGACACCAGGCTAGACCAGGCCAGCATCGACGGGTCATGAATTTAGCACTGGGGCTAACCAGGGCTCCGAACCGGTTAGACGAACGGAAACTAAAACCGGAAACGAACAATAATTTTACTAGGAGCAACGAAAATCATCTATAATTGTTCTGAACAGAAATGTCAATTTGAAATCTCATCTCAATCTCGTTTTTTTGGGTTCCTTTAATATTTCACAATAAGTGGAATTTGCTTTCATCTGCATTTCTGTCCAAACTCCCAAAGACACACTGAGATCACATCTCGGTGTGCCTGCCTTCAATGTATCAATGTATTATTTCTACATCCCATACAGGTTGCTTCTGACAGAGCATCAAACCGAAATGGCAAAAATACATCTGTCCCATTCATGGGAAGCCATTCAAAACCTGTCTAACAGAGTGCATACCCTAATTGTCATCCAATGAGGATGATGATGAAATCGAGTACTTGTTGCTAGAAAAAGAGAGAGATAACTACAGTGTGCCATCCTCATTGTCTCCATTGCGTGTCCAAAGCCTGTCAAGTGCTCAATAGTATTTTTAAGTTCTGGGATAGTGTGGCTGTATCCAACCCAGACTTACACAAACTGAAATCCCTGTCATGCAAGCAAGTGTGCTAATCTTAACGTTAAAATGAATTCACCTAATTAACCAAGTTGTTTTTATGGATCATATAGACTTTTCAGTACAGTCAACTGGTGTGTCTTGGATTATATCAGTTAGCCAAGTGTACAATTAAATAAGTTACAGTATGCGCCAGAGATGATATTATATGGTTAAATAGGATGGGGAAAGTAACATGTTGAAAATGATAATCTTGTAGGCATTTGTAAGGTCACACTTTATCAGAACTACTTTACTGTTAAAAACACTGAGCTATTGAGAACTACCACTATTTTGGGAGTTGATATGGTGGGGACAAAGGAAACATTTCTAAGTATCTATATGTATGTGCACAAATTGTACATGTATGTGCGTGTGTCAGAGAGAGTGAGAATTTTTCTTTTAAAACACACACGCATGCGCGCGCACACACACACTCTCACACACACACACACACACACACACACACACACACACACACACACACACACACACACACACTTTCCCTCTCACATACACACAGTATGTGAGAGGGAAACTGTGTGTGTGTGCATGCGTGTGATGTTGTCTCTGCACCCTTCCATTTATCATCTTTGACATTTGGCTGTACTCCCCCCTATCTGGCCATCATCTGAGGAAAGCACATTTTTCCCATCAGAAATCCCGTTGTGACTTTTTGCGTTTGAGGGGGGTGCTGATACTTGGTTTCGCAAGCCAGGGAGATACAATAGATGTGAGTGAGGGCATCTTTTCTTGGCTCTGTTGCATGTGTGTGTTTGGATGTTCATGCGTGTGAGTATTTAATGTATTATATCAGTGTGTGCACACAATTATGTATCCCTGCACAGACGCACACGTGTGTGTGTGTGTGTGTGTGTGTGTGTGTTCGTGCGTGTGTGTGTGTGTGTCGTGGGTGTTATCTGGGCAGTGAGGGCTACAGTGATGCCCTGCCTCTTGAAAATGCCCCCTTTCTCTGCTGCTGCCAGCCATGCAGTGGGTTATATTTAACCAGCTATCTCCTCCACATCCCTGTCTTCATGCTCTACAGGGCTATCACACCAACACTGCCAACAAGATCTCACTTTATTTTGATTTTGATTTTAAGCCTTCTGACAGGAGGCAAAGATAACGGATCCAAGCCAAGTTGTATCTCCGCCCTTTTCTTCTTTTCAACATACAGCGCCACCCGTCTCGCAACTATCCCACCATCTCTCTCTCTCTCTCTCTCTCTCTCTATACTCTCTCTCTCTCTCGCTCAGGCTCTCTCTCTCCATCTTCATCTCACTTTGTCTCTTTTTTCTCTTGTGCTCTCTGTGTTCTATCTTTTTATCTGTATCTTCTTCTGCCCTTTTGGAGATGGTTTCTTGGTAGAGGCTTACTGCAATTATCAGTTAGAAGGGCAGACATGGTCACACAGATCACATGATGAGTTCCAGTTTTCATCTGTAAGACTCTGTGATGTGTTGTGGAACAAGAATATATAGACATTTGTATAGGTCTATAGTTGCTAACTTGTTATTTTAACATTGTTCCTTATCTACATATATTGTATTTATCTTTGGTCTTTTTATGTATAAGTTACCACTGCTTGCCTTCTGTACATAACATATACAGTATTCACAGTACAGAGGAGCCATTGTTGAAATCCCACGTTCTACTGCATCACTCATTAATGCCTTTATAACTCTTTTGAGAAGTGAAAATTAATGGTCAGGTGACTGGTTGGTTTAGAGAAGAAATTTGAAATGATGTTTTTGGCTCTGCAAGACTGCAACATTCCATTCTGCTCACATTGTATCCCTATTTTATTAATAAAAAAATGTTCATAATAGGAAAAATATTAGTTCTACAAGCTGACAGCGCATTGCAAGCTTGTAGTGTAGATGCTATTTTCTCTTTTTTTAAAAACATTTTTGCAAATTTGTGCAAATCTTTCAAAATATCCTTTAAGTGTATAATTATGGTTGAATGATGGGGGGCTTTCTTCACTGGCTCCCACTGTAAGCCATGTGTCTGAACACTCTAAGCATCTAATCGTGTCATATCATGGAGCTGTATCAGTCTAGTCTACACCAGATCCCTTGATGTGTGTGTGTGTGTGTGTGTGTGTGTGTGTGTGTGTGTGTGTGTGTGTGTGTGTGTGTGTGTGTGTGTGTGTGTGTGTGTGTGTGTGTGTGTGTGTGTGTGTGTGTGTGTGTGTGTGTGTGTGTGTGTGTGTGTGTGTGTGTGTGTGTGTGTGTGTGTGTGTGTGCACACCAATCCTCCAGGCTCCCCAGGGCAGCCTCTGTTGCACTCTCAGTCATGTTTCTGTCTCTGTGGGCCAGAGCTGTTTTCTCTCCCTCCCTCTGTGTTTAGTCTCTGGGTCTAGCTGAAACATCTGCGGCCGTGTGTGCATGTGTGCATGCACGTGTTCGATGGGGATGGCTGGAGTTTCGCTATAGAGTTGAAATGAGGTCCCAGGGTCGAAACTCGGATAAAGAGCTGTAACGAAGGCCTTGGCACTTATGGCAGTGGGTGGGGTTAGGGGTAGGAAGATAATACTCATAATAATAACAATAAACTTTATTTATATGGCCCCTTTCTTAACAATGTTACAAAGTGCTTGTATAATGCATTATAAGCGCATTTATGTATTTTAATGCACTCAACACTCGTTATAAATGTTTATAATCATGTATGACAACTTTTAACAACATTTATGATGTATTATAAGTGCTGCTCAGCTGAACAGCACATTATAACTACTATTACTTGGTCAGTTATAAAGACACAGAGAACTGCTGTAACTACAGTATCATAACAGATAACTGATGCTTCTGAACTGGAATAATGCCTTATATAAACATCAATAATATGCAATATTTTTTTTAAGTAAAGTGACAACACTTAATATGGTTATTAGCAATTGTGTCATACTATAATAGTTTACTCTTATTATTATATAGCAATTATATGTGTAAGACATTGATTATCAAAGCCATGTTACACATACTCACAAGCCATTTTACAAAGGTCACTTACAAAATTCCCCCAATTAGCCATGCCTAATTAGCCAAGTAAAAAGAAAAACAGAACAATAAAACACAAGAATCCAATGTGTTAATACCAAACAAAAATGACATTTACCAAAGGCCACACTACCACTGAGCCCAGACAATGTATGTTCACACATCCTATAATCAAAATAAAACCAATAAATGCTTATCATCAAAAGCATTATATCATCATCATGAGGCTGAAGACATTGAGGGCAGGGAAGGACGCCAGGTCATCTTCTGTAGTTTGTTCACTATCACTGATCATTTTGGCTTCATCTTGATATTTTGATGTCACATTTACAGTAGATGAGGTGATGTTCTGTTCTCCATTACAATTCTTGGAAGATTTCTTCTCTGATCACAAGATTTCTGTCTGTCTTGGACCTTCAAAACGTTCACATGAACACAAACCTGCCTTATGTCAAGGCGGTGACGCCAGACAGGGAGAGCGAGGGAGGAATAGAATGGGGGGAGTTGAGGTCTCTCTCTTTCTCTCTCTCTCTCCCTCTCTCTATCCTCTGCATACCATCATAAGCACTCGTCCTCCCTTCTTTATTCAGGGTTGAGATCAAGGAGGAGGGATTGCAATCATGTTCCTTTTATCGCCAGCGCACGCGCTCCAATGGAAGCGCAGGGAAAGGCACAGCCGCACACGCAACTGCATGCAGAAATTAGTGCACACACAGTATAGCATATGCACACATGAATGCATAGACACACATGCATATACACACACATACAATCTCTATGAATCTCTCTCATGTTGCTCACTCTGGCATACATTAAAGGCTCTGATCTGACTTGATCAGATGTGTCTTATAGTTTTCATCTCCCATTTCCTATCTGCCCGTTCTGTTAATGTGATGCAGCAGTGACAGTAGATTAAACCCAGGCTTGTTACAACTAGATATAGGTCTCTAGTCATTTGTCCATAATGGAATACAGAGTAATTGGACAGCGTATTGCAGAATATGACAGATGCTGGAATACATGGCCAAAACACCATCAAAACCTGCAACATTCTTGCTTGTCCCACATTTTCAAACGTTGCATGGTCTGATTTGCCATTGGATAAGAAAAAATAATAATGATGTACTATATGGACAACACTTGACTTGACATATATGTTTATTTATCATGGATTTGGACAAAGTACGTGTCTTGGTGAATAGGGAGTGGTACCTGGTGAAGAGAGGGCTAAGAATGTGATAATGAGTGCACTGGATGGCAGATTTATTGACCTCATTTTAAACTGGCTGCTGTTGTGAATGAAATCTCGTAAACAAAATACACACAGCCAAAACCATGCTGGCTCTGGGAATGACCTTACAATATTCAAAAAGTGTGTGAGAACTCCCTTTACTCAAGGCCAACTGTCTTTATATCAAGAGAGAGGACTGGAGATATGGACAGCAACAATGTCTCATATCATCTGAGAACAGTGTAGACTTAACATATGACCTTGTGTGGGGGTGGGTGTGTGTGTGTGTGTGTGTGTGTACGTCTGTCTGTCTGTAATAATAATAATAATAGCACTTTACATTGCGCTACAGGGTTTAAAAACAGCAAAGACAACCTGTCTGTCTGTGATCATGTGACAATGTAGCTTTCAAGTGTGCTTGAAGAAAGTCTTGACTAGAGTTCTCTGCTCTCTTCTCGTCTCTTACTGTCTTAATTTATAAAGCCTTTTAATGAGGATTGCTCTCCTCATAAATTAAGCTCAACACTTTTCTGTCCAGCAACCTTTAAAGCTGTGGACTTGGTACAGTATTATATGTGTGCAGGTATCCTTAGTTTAAGCGTTATACCAAGGATACTTTAAGGGTTTTAACCATTTAAACCCTATATACTTCATTGACCAGGGTCCCCAAGGAATCTATCCTTGGCCCCCTCATTTTCTCTCTCGACACCAAATCTCTTGTGAAAATGTTCGCCCCCAGAATAGGGACGCTAGGGTCCATGTGGTTAACTAATTCTTAGTTTTGCCCCCCCCCCCCCATTAAACTAAATAATAACCATTATTGCGAACGCAGCGGAAGGAGGCGCGCCTCCGCAAGTGGAGCTTACTATGACACTGTGCTCGGCTTGTGTGTCTCTCTGCGTCTCTGTGTGCAGTATTGTGTGCACTCACTGCACTGCCTGTGTGCAGCCAAGTAAATGTCCAATATAGACGTACCATGCATCAAATGAAAGGTCTTTGAAAACTGAACACACCTGTCAAGGTTGCGTTTAAGCCCGCCCCTTCCCCCAGAAGCCACGCCCCGGAGAAGGCTCCTAAAAACTCCCCATTGAAACCCCATGTTAAATGAAAAGTGCCCGAATCGCTCCGAAACTTTTTCTACCCCCCCTAAGTGGGGGGTCTACGAACAAATACTCCGGCCTCGGATTTTGGCTCCGCCCCCCGAAAGTGGGTGAAACAGGCACTTCAAACACTTTGTTGAATTGTTCAAAAACATTCAAAGTTTTTTTTTTGTGAATTTGTATTTTTCTAAGATGCTCCTTTTAACGCAGATTATTTTTGTATTTCTTATATATTTCTTTATTGGTTACTTTATTTTTTATAATTTTTTTTCATTATAATTTTTTTATTTTGGCGTTCGCTTCCCGCGTTCGCGCGTCTTACTTGTCTATATCTACTGAGGCTACTGAGCTGGCTAACAGACTGTTCTAGAACCTGGAGTCTCCCATCGCAAAGCCCTGGTTACCCTAAAGGTCCTTACTCACTGGGGGTGTGTAATGTTTATTTTTTTGCAATTATGTCACAATATTTTAGTAGTGCCACTAGTTTGTGGCATGAATAGGCCTACATCCATACAGAACGTAAATATGACGAGGTGTTAAAGTGATGTAATTATTATTCGGAACAAGGTCGATTTCTTTACTGCGAAACAAAAAGCATCAACCTGTGCATGAGGCATCACCAAAGTAATTGTTTGATGTGAAATATGTACGGCACATTGTCGGATCATTTATTTGTGATGCTCCCGGTGTGTGGACCTTTTGGACCTAATTACAACCAGCAAACTGTATCTCAGATGACTTACTGCCACAAATAGCTGCGTTATAAGGCTAGAGGAACATTACAGCCACATTGGTGCTCAGTTATCATAAATATTGTAACACGTAAGAAAAAATGCAATTCACACAATGTGGGGTGAATGTTTGATTTCTCACCGCACATTCATGGTATCGAATGGAAAAGTATAATTGAATGGAAAAGAAGTATGTGGATTTGGTATGTGCCAGTAATTCTATATGTGTGATTATATCGTGTGTGTGTGTGTTAGGCAGAGAGAGAGACATACTCAGAAAATACCTATGAATGTGTGGTTGCAATGCATACAGAACCATGTGTGTGTATGAGTATGCATGTGTTTCAAATGCTGTCAATATATCTAGGCGAAGGCCTTGCTGGCTGTAGAGTTTAGGGGAGGGTGAGATAGATAGCAACAGATTCAATAAGTAGTTGATTCAGCCCCCCCCCCCCCCCTCTCTCTCTCTCTCTCTTGCTCTCGCTCTCTCCCCCATCTGTAGAGCTTAGGACGGTGGGAAAGTTCAAATCTGCTGCTATTTTCTATCTTTTATCAGCCAGGCTTATCGGCTGGCTCTCTCGTCTGCATGCCTGGCTTCAATAGTCCAGGGTCCCGGCTGGAGCTGCATGGTAACCGCACTCCCTCCCACTGCTGGTTCTACTCTCTCTCCCGTCCTCTTTGCTTTTATCCTTCTCTTTCGCTTATAACCTGCTTGTAAGAGAGCAGTTGACAGTGCCTTCTACACTTGGATTTCTAGACAACCCCAAAACCACCAACTTGCAACCCCCCCCCCCCCCTCACACACACACACACACACACACACACACACACACACACACACACACACAGACACGGACACGGACACGGACACGGACACGCTTTCATTTTCAATTTTACAATCGCAAAGACTGCAAAAGCCACACCTTTGTATTAGTATTCGTGTTTGAACATTTAACTCCCCGTACTCTGTATGTATAATGTATGGTGGGGAGTGAGGCGTCCTTGAGCAAAATGTCTATCTCTCACACAGCGAGTGTCTGAAGTGGTGCCAGAGCAGAAACGGTTGTGAAACAGAATGCTCAGGGGAAAGGCATCATCCAGCATGTCATAGGACCCCCTCCACACCAAGGCGTTTGGAGGGAAATGCAAGGCTACATGCAAACGGATGGGCCAAATTACACTGATGCCCGTTCATGTGTTGTTCTACCGGGTACAAAGTTAAATCTAAAAACGATAGTTGGTATTGTAACCGGTACAATAGTTAACAGTGGATTGGAAAATATCCATTTGGATACATTTGTCCACCGAAACTCTTGCCTGAAAATGGAGGTTATGAAACGTTGTTTGTTTTATTAATTCCTGTAGTTTATTTGTTTACTTTTCAAGAAAGCTCTGTGTACAAAGTGTAGTCAAAGTCATAAAAGTCACAAGAAATTGTACAAATCAAAAAGAAAGACGTGGACTGAAGCGTAGAGGGAAAAGTGGGTCTGTAGCAGTAAAACAAGCATGCACTGTAATCCGTGAGAAGCTCTGACCGGCTCTTGGTTTGCACTTGACAGTTTTGGACAGACCGACCAACCGACCAACAGATTAGTTAGTTAGTTTCTGATTAGATTCAGTATTTTATCACAATATCACAATCACGTGGATTTGTTGAGATTGAGACATCATTGTTCCTGGAATTCCTGAAGTATTGTTTTGATTTGGCTTGTTATGCATTCATGCTCGTGTACAGTATGTCTACAGTAGGTCTGTAGTTTTGAATGTGTGTGTGTGTGTGTGCGCGCATGTACTGTAGATGCCTGCGAAAGCATTCAATATGCACTTGAGGCTATACATGCTATACAGTAGCTCCCTCTGACACAGCAGGGCCCCTATCAGGTCTTGAAAAACACGGTGTTCAAACTTCCAACATGGAAAGCAGCAGCCGTAAGATTTATTTGGGTCCATTCGGGCTGTTGAATAGTCCTCCTGAGAGGTGCTGGACTATCAGATAGACCCGCTGTGAAGAGGCTGCTGATCCGCTCCTCCAAGGCTAGTTTTTCTCTCCGGGGGGCATGAAGGATACCCCTGCACCAGACCATCCATCACCATGGCGATGCGGGGGTAGTGGGTATCCATGGCGCTGGGCCTGTATCACTATCTGCCATCGCTCCAGCACCTGCCCTTCTTAGGCCCAAAGAGCAATATCTAGGAGGAGAGTTGTTGTTACCCACCACGCTGTCAGGTCTCTCTCTTTCTCTCTTGTTTTTATCGCTCTCATTCTCCTGTCTCTATCCCTACATCCACCCGCTGCCTGTATCTCTTTGTGTCCTTCCTTGCACATCTCTCTGCATGTCTTTCTTTCTCTCTCAAGGTTCAGCTTGTGTCCCAACCCAACGTCTCTCCAAGACCTTTATCAGGGAGACCGCTCTGCTCATTAAGGAGTTAATTTTCTCACTCCTATCTCTGATTAGTATAGTCAACCTAAAGCACTGTGAATTCTTTAAATTTTCTTCCTTGTTATCAAAAAGAGAGAAAAAAAAGGGAATGGGGGATATTTAATCGTTTAAGTACTCTTCCTGGGGAACTAGATTTCTCTCCCTCCCTCCCTCCCTCCCTCCCCCTATCTCTGTCTGTCTCTCTCTCTCTCTCTCACCCACTCTCTCCTTTTTCCTCTTTTTTTCCCCTTTTGCTCTTCCCAGCAATGTAAAGAAATCCCGCTGAAGCTAGCCCAGCTCAGTAATTCAGTTTTTAAAGCACGGATTGGGGAGGGGGGGGGGGGGGTATAGAGAGAGAGAGAGTGAGAGAGAGAGAGAGAGAGAGAGAGAGAGAGAGAGAGAGAGAGGGAAAAAAACGACTTGATGAAATTCCACTATCAGCTCCGAACCAATATGCAAAATATCTCGCTGGAAATCAAATAGCTATTATGTTTTCATTTCCACGTCGGCGTATTTGCTTAATGAAGAGGAGACAGATCAGACCGGCAGAGAGAGTCTGCAGGAGCCGATAACCGCCAACGGCTCCCAGCTATCCGCGCAGAGTGACGCTCCCAGTCACACTGCTTTTTCACAGAAAGAGAGAGGGGAGGGAGGGAGGGAGGGATGGATGGAGGGAGGGAATGGATGGATGGATGGAGTAAGAGAGGGAATGAGAGAGAGAGAGAGAGAGGGAAAGAAGCTAGTGATAGAGTAAGGAAAGGAAAGAGAAAGAGAGGGATATCGGAAGGGACAGAGGGGAATAAAGAGTGTGGGGGGTGGGTGCAAGACACGGGGTGCTGAGAAGAGGAGGTGGAATGGAGAGATAATGATGGAGAGAGAGGGGAGAAAGCGAGAGAGTGAGCAAAAATATAAAGGAGAGATGGCAGAGAGAAATGAGGGATGATTTTAGAAAGGAGGGGAGAAAGGAGAGAGAGACTTGTGGAGAAAGTGATGTTTCTGAGAATTCTTCAGGAGCAGAGAACATGGGTTATGGCGTATTGTTACCTTCACAGCGGCACCATGGATGCGTTTGTTTGATGTTTGGGTGTCCTGACTCCCGCTGTCATATCCAGCCAGGGATTGGGGTGGGCCCGTTCAAAAAGCGCCGATGCCCCCTGCACATGAATATCATTGGCATATCGTCACATTGTAATCGCTCATTATCATAAATATTCTAATCGCTCATTCGTACGATTTCGCTGATGGCTCTCTGACAGACATTTTTCTGCCGAGGAGTTCTCTCTTCCGGGTGTTTGGCGGGCTGGAACATTCTTATCCGTCCCCTTCCATCTGCATATTTATTTCTGCTAGCTTTCTGTCTGTGTTGAGTTGTGCTGTTTCTCTCACACTTCCAGGCATGGCTGTGGCCTGTTGTGCCATGGAATTAAGATGCTCCTCTGTGTTCCAAAGCGTTCCCTGGGCATTCTGTTCTAGAATGGCAATGTTTTATGTGTAAAGCCTTATTTACCGTATACTTTGTTGCACGCCAGAGTCACGTGTAATAGCCGATCTACAAGCTCACAATGTTGTGTAGTTTGTAGATGTGCTATTTTCAGGCTGCGACACTATCGTACGACAGAATACAAATTAAGCATAGCTGATAGTGCAGTCGCAGTGAGAGATCGTCACGGCAGCTAGATGTCCCTTCAAATATTGGTCCAGTCATTAGCTCACTTTGTTGGCCTGGCTTTGCAGTCTGATGTCAGCATGGTGAATGATGTAAAGGTGCTGCAGGATATTGAGCATTCTCAAATGTTACTTTAGGGCCGCCTAGTGTAGCACACGCCTTTGGTGCGGATGTCGTGGGTTCGAACCCTGCCTGGGGACGATGTCAGCAAGGGCATGCGGTCGCAACAGGTTCCTGAGGAGGCACGTCTGAAGCCTGTCCTGGACGGGAGTCACCAGACGTAAAAGAAATCGGGTGATGATGATTCTCAAATGTTACTTTACATTGTGCCTCTACGTACATGGATTGTCAGAATCTAGTACTAGGAAATCTAGTTATTGGAAGTCATCACCACTCACGCTTTGAAGACCTAAACTCCAAAAATGATGGTGCAGCCAGTAATATAAAAAGACAGCAAAAGGGGACTCGGGTAAATGATTCCCTTCTGTAGTCATTATATGAAATAAAAATCGAATCATGTGGATCTGTACACATGAAAATGGCATGGTTCCTAAGTGGATCTCGGACAATGTGGATCTCGGACATGTGGCCAGCCTGTGATGTCGTCTATGACACATCTATGACGTATGACTCCAAATTTGGGTGTCATACGTGGCCTGATCAGATCGCCGTTGACTTCTATTACGAGATTAAAGTTAAATATTTCAAAAAGTATAAAACATAATGGAACTTTTTTTTTTTTTTTTTTTTTTCTCAAAATGTTTTATCCCACGATTTTTGTAACCCATTTTTTCACCCAGTGCCAATTGCCTATGTAATCCTGGGCGCTACACTCCCTCTGCCAGCCTAGGGAGAGCCTAAAGCCGTGCTCATGCCTCCTTCAATGCATGAGAGCTATCAAGCTTAATGGAACTTAGTTGAGGTACGTCTGTGGCCTAATGAGTGTGCACAGGAAATGTAATGCTGATCAGTTCAGCGGTTTGCAAGATTAGCTATAGTCTGGACACACAGACACACAGAGCACCCCTCTTATAGACGGCTAGTCTACACGTTGTTAAAGTGACAGATGCTGACATGTTGCAAATTTTTTAGCCTGGACACTTAACCCGTTAAAACCGGGAAAGCAGCTGTGTCGTTTTAAATTTTACACCATTATTGTACACTTTGGCTATTCAAAAATAGCAGATATACAAGCTCATAGTGCGTCACCTCGTGCCGTGCTATGAGCTTGTAGATCTGCTATTTTAGAAAAATCATGATTTTTGCAAATCTTTGAATCAACATTTTTTAAAGTGAACATTTTTAACTCAATTCTTTTTTTCTGGGGGTCCCTGGAACAACATATTCAGAGATGGGGTTTGGCGACCAAAAACATATGATTTTGGGGGTCCTTGACGTGAAAAAGTTTGAGAACCACTGACATAGAAATAGTTTTCAGAAAACTGTTAGACATTTTTAGACAGGTTAAACAGGTTCATGTGGTGTTTCTGGTGTCAGCAGTCCATCATGTGTGTATTTGGTGTGAAGATCTGTGGGGCAATCAATAAGTCCTACAGGGATTTCAGATCGGTCAAAAGAATCGATAATTTAGTCAGTAAGCTGTAGAATTTGTTAGGTGCACCGATCTTAAAGAACATTTACACAGATGCTAGGTATGATGTTTACCTTTTATCCTAATTACTTCTGAGCACTTAATTGTATTCTTTGCACTCTACTTGACCATTTCCCCAGACGTTTGTTGACTAGGATTCATGCCACTTTGATCTTGCATTTTGTAAGTCGCTCTGCTCTGCATAAGAGCATCTGCTAAATGCCTAAATTGTAAAGTTGCATGAATTATAAAAAATCAATGAATATATATATATATATATATATATATATATATATATATATATATATATATATATATATATATATGTATGTATGTATTGCTGAACTGTGCCCCATGTTAAGTGACATGTAGTTGAAAAAGTACTCAATCATCGGTAGTTCTCTGAATAATAAGTGTCTCCTCTCCAGTGCGTGACTCTATGTCAGGTAGCTTAGTTACTCCCTCAAGAGCATATACCAAAGAGCCTCTCCTCTCCCTCTGTCCCTCTCTTATTTTCTCTGTCTAAATATCCCCCTTTTAAGGATTTTCTTCTCTCTCAAGTCTGATTGTCTGATAGAAGTGTGCTTTTCTCTGTCTCTCCTCTCTCCTTTTTTTTTTGTAACGAGTTATTAGCATGAGAGCAGAGCAGCTTGCGTGTGTTTAATCAGTCATGTTGAGCATGCAGGTTTGATGTGTTGTCTCTATGTTTAATCAGCATGCTGCTTAGTGCAGGTTTGATGTGGACGGAGAGTTAATAAAACAGTATCTATGGTGCCTTCATCAGCTCTGCCACTTTGTTCTGCTCCTCTCCTCTCCTCTCCTCTCCTCTCCTCTCCTCTCCTCTCCTCTCCTCTCCTCTCTCCAAGACAAACAGCTTCAGTTTCACCACTAACTGCATCATCTTCATGCAGTTTTCCTCTTGTTGTTTTCCTTCCTTTTTCCTCTTCATCCTGTTTTGTCTTCTCAAGTTATATAGCTTTTTTAGTGGCACTGTCATTGATGTCAGATCAGATACTTTTTCAATTTTAATTCTAATTTGGGGTAGATGCCGAGCTAGTACAACTTAGAAAGACTGAACGTGAAGCCTCATGGGCTATCAGGCAAAAACCTCCATATTTTAAGTTTTTTTGTTTTTTCGTAAATCAATACCCTACTTCAGCATACAAGAGTGTCGTGAGCTTGTAGATTGGCTATTGTTGTTATTTTAAAATGTTTTTTAAATAATAAAAAAATGAACTGTTTTAGACAGCGACAGTGACTATACTGTGTATACTGTATATACTGTATATAGATACATACACACCCACACACACACACACACACACACACACACACACACACACACACACACACACACACACACACACACACACACACACACGGTAGATACAGGAAAAGGCCTCATTGTTTGGTTCACGCTGTTGGATCATTTGATGTGCCTCATAAGGACATACATAAATGTAGGCTATGTCTTCAATTATTTCCTCCATCTTTTGAATTAGTTCAGTCCAGTTTTCTTACGGATATCATCCAGAGAGGGAGCCTGGTACAATTAATCTGGCTGTAACTTTTAAAAGGGTAAATGAAGTAGAATGTGCTGTAGTTATCACATAGCCCTGCTATCCTTTCTGTCAACTATCCTGGAAAGAGACAGAGAGAAGGGAGCCAGAGACTATTTCTCCTTGGATAAAAGAGGAGAGGCTGGAGGAGCTGAAACTGTTTCCGCACCATTTGATGTCTGAAAGCAGTGATGCAGCGATTGATTCATTAAACCAGAACAGTAATGAGGAGAGAAATCATAATTCAAACTTACATTTTAAACACGAAATATAATTGGAATTTTATACAGAGAAGTCCCTTTGTACAATTATGATTAAAGGAAAATTAATTGTATGAAAATGTCCTCGTAGATACTGAAAATTAGATCTAGCAATGCTCATGCGACACAGACCTAATTCTAAAAATATTGTGTACTGGATCGATCTTTCTTTTTTTTCCTCTGTACTTTTTTTTTATTATTAAGGTCCAAATCTAGCTGTGTTAATTTTATCTGAAATTAGAGTGAACCATGCAGGCGTGGAAGTTGAAATTAGCCTAAAGATGTTTCATTTACAAAGAGAGAAACACTTTGTCAGCCAGCGATTGTTTCCAAGCATTATCTCTGCCTGCTTTTAATTGCTTTGGAAGTGAAATTAACAGAATTAGAAAAATTGCCTCTCCCTTTTTCTACAAGGTTCTTTATTCACGGGTATTGTTGTGTGCTTTGTATAGATTATAGACGTCTTTGTTCTAGCATTGTAAATATATACGCCCCTAGTCACGGCTTTAGCACCGAAACAATCCCTCTCTATTCATCAAACTCTTAATGGAAATTAATTTACAACCTGTCTGGATTGAGGGAGCAAGGCGTAAAAAAAATCCTTGTTTAGTCCCAGTTTTAATTTCACTTTGATTTAGTTGTTTAGAAATGATGTGTCCTTCCCACCCTCCTTGACTTTCCGGTGGGTTGTCTCGTTATGTATGTGGGTTGTTTTCTCTGGTGGCGATCTGTGGCATATTAACCACTGTCTCACTCTAGTTGGCCCTAATCCTCTTAAAATAAATAGTTACCCTGATTTAATAAGTCTATCACGGTATCCTCATGGGAGTCAGCTCTACGTCTAGAATGAACCATGTCATCCAATGCAAATGAACATAATAGATTTAGGATTTTGTAATTACGGAGGTTTCATATTGAGGCGTGACTCTGAAATACAACTGTATTGAGATAAGGGAGGAAAAACAATAAAAACTATACTTCTTGGTACATGTATTTATATTGTCTTTAACCTTACAACTGTGCAGATTATTTGAGTTGATATTATAATTATAATTGCTGATTTTATTTATTATTGTTGGATTTAATTATAATATTGTCAGCACTAAAACACTGAACAATTTTTTTCTTTTTTTTTTTACCAATTTTACTTAAAGACTAATTATGAATTTGTCTTGTAATTTTAACCAGTTTTAAAAAGTCATTAACTCGCTCTAGGATTTAAAAATTATGTAATCTTCAAACGGGCTAAAATAGATCAAAAGTACTGTATAATTACTGTGGTCAGTAGGGATTATAAAACTGTAATTGATACGTATCAGGCCTGAGATAATCACTCCTTTAACGAAGATTTTAGGTATATTGTAATTTGCCTTTCAAGTTCCCCCTTGGCTTTTGCTATTAATCTTCCGGATTATACCATTCAGCGTATCAAATTGTTGAGACCATTTTTTAATGAGTCAAATAGAAAAACACGTATCACTTGTGTTTATGGTATTTTTCTCCCTCTATAGCTTGTTGAACATTTTCAATATATTCGTCTTTTAACTTTCTTTTTTCACTGCCCATTTACAGCCAAGGCTCTGGGGAGAACTATTACATTTGAATCCTGTTTTTATCCAGGAACCCTAAAGCATTATTTTGTGATATTGTTGATTCCTGTCAGAGCAATTATGGATTTATTTGTCTTTGAATTGGCAATGATTCAGTAACACACCCATACACACTCTTCCACATACACATACTGTACACATACACTCATATATGTATGGCTAAATATTATTATTGTCTTTAAGAATTATTGGCCAATTGTGTTTACCAATTAACAACCCAGACCTTCCATGTGAAGCGGCGATAAACAGCCTAAATTAAATTTCACTGATGTAAATAAGGTAACATTCATTGGTGTTCCTCCTTTCTTCCTGAAGGTTCCATTGGGGATCTAGATGGTGGTGAAGAAAACACAGCTGATGATTTAAGCCTATCAGGAGAGGAGGGTGGAGCCTCGGATCCAGAGGACTCGGCAGAATGCGACAGCTCCAGCCCGCCGTCGTTCACAACTCTGTACAACGAAGGTGAGGTGGAACAAGCTGTTTATTCTGGTGGAAAAACCTCTAAAACAACAAGAATTTAGCACCAAACTCTGATAACCCCCATTTTAAGAGACACCTCCTGGGTACGCTTGCTGGCAAGAAATCAAAATACACGGAATAAACGGAATTTAATTAATTGATTATCTGTCTTCAAACCCATTCTTGCAACATGACATTTGAGAGAATAACATAATTAGGATTTGTTTCTCAAATGTAGAACCATTAACTCCTAAATTACAGTATGGTTTGGGAATGAAAGTTGAAACCCTTATTTGACATCCTGTTACCCCGAATCTCTCTCCTGAAATGAAATCAGAAGATATCATTTTGTCTGCAAAGTGGTCCACCACCCCACGTTTTCAGGATAAAAGCACATAAACTCCCATTTTGTTAAGCTAAAGGCCAAGAAACGTCTGTATTCATAACTCCCATTTCGTCAGGCTAAAGACATAGAAACATCTGTATTTATACATAGGCTAAATATGATTGCTGATTCCAGTGCTTTGAATACACACATTGTATACACACACACTGATCTGGTGCAGTTAGTTATATGTATACGCACACATGCTGCAACATATACTGTAAACCTACACAGACCACATTACTGCCTCTCTGTCTGTCTCTCGGTCTCGGTCGTCTCGGTCTCTC
Organism: Gymnoscopelus braueri; assembly: GCF_963280865.1. Taxonomy (NCBI): domain Eukaryota; kingdom Metazoa; phylum Chordata; class Actinopteri; order Myctophiformes; family Myctophidae; genus Gymnoscopelus; species Gymnoscopelus braueri. Next base: position 37,819,473 of record NC_137610.1, on the reverse strand, counting down.
TCTCTCTCTCTCTCTCTCTCTCTCTCTCTCTCTCTCTCTCTCTCTCTCCTCTGACGATCTCTCTCGCTCTCTTCATAAGTTACAAGTGAATGCGAGCCAAATTGTCCGACATCTCATGTATCGCCTCAGTGCCCATTCAGGCTTGTCTTTTCCTCCTAAGAGGGGAGAAGCCCTGGGTTTAACTCTGCCCCTAAGGCCACAACAACTCTTTGTTGTACAACGTCTTGCCAGGTGTGTTTGTTTTAACTAAACCCTCCGGCAACATTTCCCCTGGAAAATGTCAGTTCTCTGAAAGTACACATGATGTGAAACACTCACCTTAAGGTCAGCATAAGAGGCCAAGTAGCAGTTTAACAAAACTGTACAGGGAAGAGTTGTTCAGTAGAAACAATTGTGCAAATCATAGCCAGCTGATAGGCTGGGATCCAGCTTTTGGGTTCTGTAGCATGATGAGGCAGTTTCATGTTCCAAGTGAAAGTGAAAGTTTACATTCCAAAATTCAATCTATCCATACAAGATGCAGTTTTGGCATTTAGCAGATTCTCTTAATCAAAGTGACTCACAAAATTGCAAGATTGGAGTAATTGCCCAGACCATTACCCAATCAAGCAACTGGGCAAGTGGTTATGGGATTGGAGTACTATGGAAACAAAGATATGCAAAGATATGCTACAACAGTAATTTAGGTCATCAAGTAAATGACACTTCTAGTATCTAAACTACATAATTGAGTCGTCGACAAAAAGCAAGTGCAGGTGTAAAGACAGTAGGTATCCATGTTAGAAAAACAAAGTTAATACTATATTAACACAGATTACACCGGAGTCTAAATTGTTATATATTTATAAATAAATGACTTAAGATTGCTAATAGCAATCTGGCTAAAATGAATGCTAAATTGTGTCAGACATTTAAAATTCTGATTGAAATCTTCCAGTACTACCTCGAATTGGATGCTATTGTCTGTTGGGGAATTATATTTGGGTATTAGCGGTGCTGAGAATGTGTGTGGCGGGTTGTAAACCTGATGAATTGTGTACGGGACTTATTGGATATTTGCATCGAATGACGGGCGTTATTTAATGACAGTTAAGCTAATCCTGATTAGCCTATTGTGTAAGATTTATTTCCTGATTTCCTGGTTCCTGGAATTCTCTCCTTAAATTGTCACCTTAACAAGACCAAGATTTGAGTTTTCATGTCATTACTGTCACCATAATGTTTCAAACGTATGCCTATAGTAGACTATATGATTATGATTATGTGGATGTAGCTTACCCACATGTAGACCTCATATCTTTGTGTCTAAAGCTACCCCCCCCCACCCCGTTCAATCTTGGCTTCACTGAATCTGCCCCCTCATGCACCTCTTATCCTGAGCTTCTCCTCGTTCTGTGTGATAGTGGAGTGTTCAGTCATATTCTTTTGAGTTATTCAAGATTTCACTACCTTCTTTTTTAATCTAAAAAATTCCTGCTCTTGTGAAATTTGGGGCTGGAGTGATAAGCGTCTGTTGGTTGGCTTGGTTAGATAAACCCATGGAAATTCTGTCAGGTGTTAATCGAGACTAGATTAGAGATTACCCTTGTGTGTGTGTGTGTGTGTGTGTGTGTGTGTGTGAGTGAGTAAAGATGGCAGAATTCTGTGAGACAGTGTGTGATTGTGTGTGTTTGTATGTTGATTGCAATTCAAAGATAAACAGACGTAGCAACTGTTTCTTTTACATCTCGCTCTCTTCTCTCTTCTCCCTCTTTGTCTCTTCCCCCATTGCTTCTCCTCACCTCACCTCACAGCAGAATAAAAGCCAATCATGCTGTTGATTTACTTATTTCTCTCTCTCTCTCCCTCTCTCTCTCTCAGTCTCTATCCTGCTCTCTCTCACCTCACCCTTGTCCTCTCTTTTCCGGGGTTCCTCGGTTGCCCGGCGCTGCCATTATCAGTTCTCTGTAAATCAGCCGTGTTTGACGAACCTGCTCTTTCAACCTGGGATCAATACGAGGTCTTTATCTGGCCAGCGCTGGCTAATAAAGGCAGGGCCTCTTATCCACCATCTGGGAGAGAGAGTGTTACTGTGTGTGTGTGTGTGTGTGTGTGTGTGTGTGTGTGTGTGTGTGTGTGTGTGTGTGTGTGTGTGTGTGTGTGTGTGTGTGTGTGTGTGTGTGTGTGTGTGTGTGTGTGTGTGTGTGTGTGTGTGTGTGTGTGTGTGTGTGTGTGTGTGTGTGTGTGTGTGTGTGTGTGTGAGAAACATGGGTGATAACCACCCCGATAACTTTAGAGAGGAAAAAAACACATTCTACCAGTAACAGGACCAAGCACTCTGTTCTCCTCTCTATAAACCTCTACCCCACACACCTCCCCCTATGCGATAGAGAGAGCAAATATATTAGTTCACACACTGATACAATAGGTTGACGCACAGATAGACACTTGGAGAGAGAGAGGGAGAGAAAATGGAAAACAGAACACAAGTTTACCATTCAACCAGGTTGATGCAGGATCGGCATCTGTTAAGTAAGTCTTTCTGCATAGTGGTGTGTCACTTGGCTTCCTCTACATTTCTCATTCTTCTCATAACTGATCTACAGTTATGGTTTGTCATCACAGGCGTTAAAAACAAAGTGTTCCTTTTTTCCTAATTAGCCAAAAACAAAACAAAAAAAACACTCCACGTATTGGATAGGTGACATTTGTTGACTTGCAGAATGCGATGGTCCATAATCACTCACTCTCAGGTTTAATTGGTAGTTTTAGAGAACTGTACGCTAAACATTTGGGTGTGTATTGCTGCCCACAGAAATAGGTTGGTATATGTCGTCAGATCAGGAGTGTCATGCTTAATGACACTCCAGACAAGCTCACAAGGTGTCGTGATGCGATGCCTTAGGAACTTAGTCGAAGTTCGGCTTCAAGTTCATACAATGAAGTATAAATCAGGCTGTAATTTAACTCTGAAAGAGGAAGAAGTAAAGTGAGTACGGGTTGATTTTTATAAGGGCTGAAGGATTTGTGGAAAATATCTACGGTAATTATGAATTTTCAGACCAATATTGTTGATTGATTGGCAATTTATTTTTGCAAAATGTTTAGCTTAAATTCTGTTTACAGTATCTACATTACCATCAATGTAGATACGGGTACATTACTATCAACAAAAAATGTATAGGACCATGTGGTCAGTGGCGCATGTTTAGCCCATTGGCTACAAGCCATCAACACTTACTACCACTTTACTACCGACTACCAACTTTACTACTTTCTAAAGCGTACACATTTGTTGTTGTTATATCATATTATCAGATTATAAGATTTCCCTAATATTGTAGCTCAGATTTAGAGTTGATAAGCCCACCTTAAAATGATCTGCTCCCACAGCTAATTCACCATGATGAAATCTTTCAAATCAATTCATGCATTCAACTGCATTATTACAGTACCATACACTCTACACAAAAATGGTGCTAAATCAATCTAAGAGTGGTTCTTTGGCTCATAATCATAGGGGAGCCTCTTTGGTGCTACAGTATACAGCGCCTATATTAAAGGTCATAGCACCTTTTAAGGGTACTACATAAGGTGCCTAAACAAAGCTGAAGAACCAGTAGAGAACCTTTAAGATCCATTCAGGGGCTCAAATGGTTCTTTGTACAGTGGTGTTTGAGCAGTGGTGCTTTATATGAAGCACCGCTGAGGGACCACCATTTTTGTGTGTACCGAAATGAATGGAAACCAATTGCTTCTTGGAAGGTTACATAAAATTGTCAGTACTGATGTAAAGTGTACAGTATATGACTTCTAGACTGTGAGGCTGAGCTAATCATTTAACATTATTCCTTGTTCATTTTGGACACCTCTTCATGCATTTAAATGCAGCCTCTGCAGTTTGGAAATTGCAGTGGTTCATATTGCGATTTTGAGTTAAATTGCACATTCCAGGTTTGATTTGTCCTACCAGTGTATATACGCTAACACCCCCGGACATGCAATTTCAATAATTTTTATGCCACCAAGCACACCAGTTGAGTATGCGTTCCCCCCCCAATTGTTTAAAGTAAAATAATAATAATTTAAAAAATATATATATATATAATAATAATAATACAAATAATAACAATAATAATACAATACAACATCTCAGCTACCAAGTTAGTGGACCACAGTTGAACGTCCATAGGGGGAACGATGCAGAAATGAAGGGAGGGGAGTAAAGCTAAAACCATACGGAGGGCTGTAGAAGTTAGGAGTCGAGATTGTTGGGTGACTTTGCCCTGCAGGTGTGACAGGGGAAGTTTTGCTTATCAGATTGATGGAGACTGTCTCACCAGGGAGGGGGAGGGAGAGGGGGGGGGGGGGGCAGAAAAGTGTCTGTCTACTCCTCCTGATACCTGCCTCCCTGTCTGAGATGATATGGGAGATAATATTGATAATATTAAACGCAATAACTGTGTCTCCACCTTCCCTCCCTCGCCTCAGCCCCTGCAGGATAAAATCAATGTGCCATTCAATGTGATTTATAGCTGAAAATAATGGCACTGTTTAGGCAGGGAGGGGTGTGTGTGTGTGTGTGTGTGTGTACACGCACGTATGTGTGCTTTAGTGTGCCTACAGTATGTTACGGTGTACCTTTTTGAGCTGTGTGTGTGTGTGTTACTGTGTACCCTTTTGAGCTGTGTGTGTGTGTGTGTGTGTGTGTGTGTGAGAGGTTGATAGGTAGATGTGATGTAAAGATGGATGGTGTGTGCATATGGGATAATTGTGTCAGTTTCTGTGTGTGTGCGCGCGCACTGAGTGTGTTGATTTATTTGACGATGCAGATCCGATCTCTTAACTGTTACATTAATAACCGCGAGTGTGAGGGCGTCACGTGGTGCTGGGACGTTTATGGCTGGTATTGATCGGGCGTTATCGCTGTTTATCGAAGCGGGAATGCAAGGGTAAACACGGCCTTTGTGCACACAGCTGAGGTGTTATCGGGGAGGTGGGGTGATGATGGGGCGGGATTTGGGGATGGGGAGAGAGAGAGAGAAAGGAGATGGCGAGAGGAGGAAGTAAAGCAGAGAGAGAAGTTGGTAGGTGGAGGGAATTGATTGGGGCTTTGTTCCTCCGTGCTATTGTGGGAGGCCTGGAACAAGTCTTATAGGAAAGTGACTAGAATAGAGAGAAAGAGAGGTTTGAAAGGAAGTGATTTAGCTGAGAACAACTACTGTATATGGGGAGGGAAAAATTCCTATGATTTATCAAACATACAGTATGCCAGTTTGTGGACACTTTTATCCAAGGGGCCTTACATGCAATGAATGCAGCCATTGTTAACATAGATGGTACCCGTGGGAATGGAAGGCCTAACCCTAACACAGTTTATTTGTGCTGTGCTCTATAGTGACTACCACTAACCCTGCCAGTGCTAGGGTCATGTTCTAACCATACGTTATTGTACAGCTTATAGAAAATATCTGATCTCCAAGCTCACCGAGCACTACATCACCTCTCGGTATACACTGTCTATCCATCACTGCTCGCCTGTCGCCATTATTATTTTGTGTGATTTCCTGGTGTTGCGACACGTGTGAGCTTGTAGATAAGTAATTTTTGGCGAAGAGATTTGGTGGAGACAGAAAAAGGCAGTCCAAGTACAGTTGTAACTCAGGTCCGTTTTACTGAGAATACAGGGTTTAAGGGGTTAAAACAACAGGATAAACAGGGTTAATTCCCTGTGGGCTTGAACCCTAATTCTTGTAACCCAGTTACATGTTGTCAGTAAGTACCCAACCCTTGGCCAGATTATGATGTAAGGTTAACTGCAGGACACGACAGAGATCTTCAGTTAAGATAGTTCCTGTGATGTAACTATTAATCTGATCTATCTTATCATTAGTCACACTAATAGACAGACTCATCAGTGTGATGAACTGGTTGATATCGGCCACAGAGACAAAGTTCAGAGTCCACGCACGCATTCACAGATCCACAGATCCACACACAATTTACACACATTCTCATTCATTTATGCCCACACAGACACACCTTCATACATGTTCACAGACACACCTACCGCGCGCACACACACGCACAGACACACGCACACACACACACACACACACACACACACACACACACACACACACACACACACACACACACACACACACACACACACACACACACACAAGCACACAAGCACACCAATCATAGACACACACACAGACACACAAATGTAATGTAACAAATAACACTCAAGTCCACCCACACACAGATCTCTTTGATCAGGCAGCAGGAGGCTCTGTAATCATCCTGATCAATGCCAGTGATATCGATGCCACTGATTAGAGAAGAACACAGCCAGGCTCTGTCTTTGTTGAAGGTGACAGGAGTAGATGAGAGGAGGAACGAGATGCAAAGATAAGGACAGAGACACAGACACAGACAAAGAGAGAGAGAGAGAGAGAGACACACACACACACGCACACGCACACGCATACGCACACACAGATCAACGGACACACAGAGGAGCAGGTGTCGATTGAAGGAGAGCGAGCGAATAAGACAGACGGATGGACCAAAAGAAAAAAGAACGAGGGACAACACAAAGAGGGAGTTAGGACATTGTTTCTGATGAGTCTTTCTTCTCCAGCGTTGCAACGAGAATCAAAGGGTCCATCTCTGGTTGGGGAGGTGTTGTGTTACACAGCCCAGGGAGCTTTTTCACCACAGTCTTTGATCAACAGACAGGAACGGCCACTGCCCAGACGCACGCACACACGCACGCACACACGCACGCACGCACGCTAGCACGCACGCACGCACGCACGCACGCACGCACGCACGCACGCACGTACGTACGCACGCACACATACATGCAAACATTTACGCACAGGTGCGCATACACACACACTAGAAATGAGTCGCTGATGAATACCTTCTATGCTAGTGGCCAATCTGGCCATTATGCCAACGTGTTTAGTTATCACATGCTTATTGCTTATCCTTGTCTGTCCAGAGCCACGTACGCGGGACCCCCCGGGGGCCTCTGATGCTGAAGACAGGGGCGAGGAGGAGGAGGAGGACGGTCCAAGGCATAGCGCTGAAAAGGAGGGCGAGGAGCTTGAGCAAGAGGAGGAGGTTCTACACTGGAGAGGTCCAGGTGAGTCCTCTTCACCATGCCTAACAATCAAGAATAAATCATATCACACATTTTAAGTCTATAAAATGTATGTTTTGGTTTGGTCTGGAATTGAAGTTGTTGGAATGTGTGTATACAATATAGTATAGGTGCATACACATGTAGGATCACATCAGGCTAGATGTCCATATGAACTTACAGCAATATACTGTAGAGCAGTTGTCTGCATGGGAATAAGAAGGTTCCGGGTTCAATCCCCACTCCTTCTGGCATCATGTCGAACTGAACCCTTGAAGGAGCACTTCACCTTCATATAATTATCTTCATATCCTCACTAATCCTTACTAATGCTCATTATAAGGCATGGCATAATGTCCGTCTACTCGCTCTGCGTCTCATTGGTGGCTGTGGACAGTTCAGAAACCTGCCGACCAAATGAGAACATTTGTCCTGACAAATACTGTAAAACACTCAAATGTCCCAACCGCCAGCTTTGTCAAATAAGCCTGGTTTTCACCACAATTAAAATAATAATTGTTGTTTTCAGCGCTTACATAGACATTTGTCATGTTCTGGTCTGTTGAAAAGTGCAGTCACTAGGTGTGCTAAGCGCTAAAATAATTGTCCCCCATCCTGATGAAAATGCCTATGGTGCGCATCCATGTGCGCGTATACATGAACGTGCGCATACATGAGTGCATGAATGTGCACGTCAATTTAAGAGTCCCGGTTTCGGGCGTTGATATGGTCTTTGGTCACCCTACCTTAAAGGGCTATCCCAACCAGTATATTCTACTCTTATAATTTCATGATACTGTTAATAATGAAAACCATGATTCAAAGTATTAAAAAAATGTATTCTACTAAAGCTATGAGGTTGTGTATGCACCTGTGGGGGTGTGTGTGTGTGTGTGTGTGTGTGTGTGTGTGTGTGTGTGTGTGTGTGTGTGTGTGTATAATGCATGTATGCATATGTGTTGAAGTTATTACTCTTTTTCTACAGTATATTAGCCTCTAAGTTGTCACTGTCCATTAACGTTGTCCTTTTGTTATCCTATTGGAGATGTGAATGTGACAGGCCAGGGAATTTATTCAACTCGTGACAAAAACACAAACAGAGCTAAGAGGAGATAACAAGCAAATCGCCATAATTTTATTATTTATTTCCTCTCTTATCATGGTTTGTTTGGTTATTTATTTCTCTCTGTCTTCAATGAGTTAAATAATGCAAGAAGATTACCACACTATCTCCCATATTTCCTTTTCAAGCTGCACACGTTTTAAGCACGTTTGCACACGTGGGTTTATGGAGTGTGTGTGTATGTGTGTTGTGTGTCCGTATGTTTATGAGTGTAAACATCCACATGTATGTGTGCAACTGCACATACATCATTGTGTGAGTGTGACCGTGTGTGTGTGTGTGTGTGTGTGTGTGTGTGTATGTGTGTGTGTGTGTGTGTGTGTGTGTGCTTTTGAATTCTTCTGGTGGGGAGAGAGGATGTGTTCATTATCGTGCTGTCCCAGCCTCGTCCCTTTAACAGTAATTGGAGCGATATTAATTGCTGTGTGGTGGCTGGTTGATGGTAGCACCGTGATGCTGCTGTGATAGGGACCCCGTTTGTGTGTGTGTGTCCCCTCCCTCCCGTCCACACAAACTAACTGCCGGGCGAGCGAGGGAGAGGGAGAAGGAGGGATGGAGGGGAGGAGGGGGGGGGGGGGTTGAGGGAGAGATAGCCCCTCTATCAGCTCCGGAGCAGGCGCTGTCTTTATCAGGAGCACGATTGGCAAAAGGGAAACTTTGACCGGTCTGAATTTTTCTCTTATCGTCAAACCCCCCCCTCCCCCTCCTCCCCCCAACACCACCACAACCCCCCGCCGTCCTTCCATTCCTCTACCCCCCCCCCCCCCCCTTTCTGTCTTCCCTTCTTCCATTCACCCTCTCCTCTGCTCTCTCCATCACCACTAACAGCACCCCCCCCCTTTACGTTTCTTGTTTTTCGCTTTCTTATACCCCCCCCCCCCTCTCTCCACGCCCCAAGCCCCCACTGGCATGTTAGGAGTGGACGAACGGTGAACGTTCTCTTGTTCATACACACGCTCGCCGTCTAGCAGACATTTCCCATAAGCCAGGAAGGCAGGAAGAGAGAGAGAGAGATAGAGAAAGAGAGTAGTGTGTGAGAGAGAGAAGGGGGGGGGGGGGTATTAGCTCGTATGGAAGAAAACATGGCTTTATCTTATTTGTGAATGTTAGCATTCCGCACGTTTCTCACTGTCGTGGGTTTTACCCTCTCGGCCCTGGATCGCTCTGGGTTTGTTGAAGGACCCAAAGTTTCAGCTTATTATCATTTGTGTTTAGAGTTTTGGATATACGCGGCATGAGAAAATAATGACAAATAAAGATTATCTATCATTACATTCATGCACATTTGTTTTTCACCTTTACTTGACCCTTGGTCAATTGCATCTACGTGACAAAGTATCAAGATTTGTCAGTTAGTTTGTCAAACGGACAACGTTTTTATAAGTCCTTCGCCAGGTTCACAGACAGACATCACAAATGTTCATCTCTCACCTATTTCACTCCTACTCTGACACAATCAATCTATCCCTCCCTGGCAATCTCTTCGTTTTCTCCCATTTCTCGTTCTTTCTTGCTTTCCTCCATCCTCCTGCCATCTCTCCCTCCGTTGCTGTCTCTCAACCCCCCCCCCCCCCCCCCCCACACACACACACACACACACACACACACACACACACACACACACACACACCTGTCCATGCCTTCTCTCTCATCTCTTGGCGATTGCAGACAGGCAGTCATGGCTCTGTCTGCTAGTAATTGGCTCTCTCAGCCTCCATCCATCCTTCCCTCTGTCATACTTCATTCCATCTATCTTTCCAGCTCTCCATTCCTCTGCTCTCTAGATGTTTATGTCATGGCTGTTATGCGTCACGCTGAAGAAATATACAACTATCTCCATTCATGTCCTAAGGCGCTACTCCTAGCTCAGCTGACTCCAAATTTGTTGAATGTAAATTTCCGTTGAATAAAATTCCATGGGGGTTGTTTTAGTTTAGTTTAGTTCTATTAGATTTATTTTATTAGTTTCAGTCCATTTTAACTGTAATAATTTTTACAAATGAAACAAAATCTAAGAGTTTGAAGTTAAGAAAAAACATATTATAAATGCTAGAATTGAATTGAATACCATTTCCATGTACAGTAGTCCCTTTTGTATTATTATATCCATAATAATCACATTTTGTTCTGCTAAATAAGATGTCACCATAGAAAATAACCAACTTCCTACAACAGCAAAAATGTTACTAATTATAATTTGTGTTTTTTACCTTCTCAATAATAATAATAATTATTATTAATAATTCAATTAATTATATGGTATTATGATTTTAAGGCATTAATGGTAATTATTTTGATTATTTTGGATTATTGATTAATATCCTGTGCTCTTAGATAGTAACTAACAAAGCAGCAGGTTTTTCTACACTCTTCTCTGTTCATAAATAGCAATCAAAGTATCGCCTTTGATGTATCGTCTTCTGATATGAAAAATAAAACAAAACATGGAAACCCTAAGATGTTTGGATTGGATGTACAGTACACTGGAATGGATTGAAAGCTCCAGGAATATTCCGTTTCTCCATAATATTCTCCATAATATGGAGAATTTCTATTTGTTTAGCAACAGGACTACAGGTCTCCCTACCTGTCTTCCAACTCCTTGAAAACAAAAACACGGGGGAAAATTTACTTATGAAATCAGTTTTTTTTATAAGTATAATGTAAGATTTATGTGTGCATGTGCACGTGAGTTTGATGTGGTGTGGTGTGGTGGTATGGTGGGTGAGAGAGGCTAGGCGGTGGCTGGTCCCCAGTCCCTATCAGGGATGGCATGATACGCTAAAGCCGCCTTTTTAATCTACAATGTGTCCATGCTGCATGATATGCAAAATAAATTATGAGCAGGAGAAAAAAAATTATCTTTTGAATGACCTTGCTGGCTGGAGGGTTTCGATATTTTCTCCCTCACTGCTTAAAATTCTTGATATGCAAATAGTGTCACAGTAATCCCTTGTCATTCGCTGGCTGTCCGCTCATATTCTCTCCTTGCCGTCTTTCCCGGACCCATTGTCACCAGACGTGTTTTATTGAGTGAAAATATTTAATGTACTATACAGTATATATATATATGTATATGTATATGTATATGTGTATGTGTGTATATATATATATATACATACATACATACATACATACATACATACATACATACATACATACATACATACATACATACATACATACATACATGCACGCACATACACGCACACACACACACCTTCTGTGACCCTTCACAAATAAAAACTAGTCATGTCTGAGTCTGGTGGTAGATAGTTGCAAACACCATGTGTTCCTCGTGAGCGTTAGGACCCGAGTTTGAATCTGACTCCTGGTCTTGTCTCTCCTCTCTCTGCCCTTGGTTTCCCGTCTCTCTACACTCCTCTCTCTGATAAATGAAGAATAAAAATGCCCCCACCCCACACACCTTAAAAGGCATAACAATCTCCCCCACTCAAAGGAACTAATGCAGTGCTGGAGTGAGTCACATCTTCCTACCATGTGTGAGTCTTCAAGGAAAGGGATCTTTCTCTTTACTGTACAAAACAAAATCTTGAAAAGTTAAATTAACTAATTTCCGCCTGGCATCCCAATTTTGGGTATGTCATTATACTGTAGGTGAAAGCAACAAAAAAAAATCAAAACATAAACAAAACACAAATTGACAAATCTCCAAGCTCACAAGCTCACTGTGATGCAACCCTATTCTGGGCATGTCAGAATTCGCAACGTGTCTTTGTGTAGATCAGCTATTATCAGCTATAAGCAAAGACATTTGGTGGAGAGGGAAATATCGAGGGGACCAAGTATAGATCCCAGTCAGCGAAGTATAGAGGATTTAGGCTTTTTTGCTATGTACTGTATGTGACATGAGTTTAAAAGAGGGACCACTCTGAATTGCCCGATCACACTTTTGGACATCTAGTGAGTGGTGAGCTTTGAGGAGTCAGGTCTAGTGTAACCATTCAAGCGAGCCCACGGTTTCCTGCCTTCCCAGCACTTTTCTCCCCCCGACTCCTTATCCTCCCCAACAGAGTAATTCAAATTACCTCCAATAAAGCATTATAATGGCAAGCGTAATAATGGATATTATTATTTACCAAGCATGGTGGTGGTGGTTATCATATAGTAGTTAATTATAATAGAGCAAGGAGGCACAGTATATGCATATTATCATCACTGTATAAAGGATTCTAATTTATTTAGGGTAAGGAGCGAGAGATATGGGGGCTTGGTTGAGGCAGTTTCTGGATGATAGGGAAAGGCGAGGTGTTTTGTGCGAATCCGCGCGTGCGTGTGTGTGTGTGTGTGTGTGTGTGTGTGTGTGTGTGTGAGAGCGTGTTTGTGTTTGTGTTTGTGTGTGTGAGTGTGTGTTCCAGATTTTCTCTTTGTCAGCATACAACACATGCTTGTGTTAAAAGGAGCTAATAAGACCAGATGAAGGTAGAGGAGTGCAGGGGTAAAGGGAGTATACACCTGACCCTGCACTGTAAAACAAAACAAAAAAACATAACCACTTAAACAGGTTGTGAGCTTGTAGATCTGCTATTTTCATCGAATGTTCGCCTTTTGTGACATGCTTAGAATAGGGACACGAGGGTTCATGTAGTTAAAACAGTAATGTGAGTAGATGGATATACTGGGGAAAAAACAAAAAAGTAAACGTGATATCAGCAGATGAAATGTTGTACCCACTAGACTAATGATATTTTTATTGTTTGGAAAAGGAATGACATGAAATGTATGAGCATATTACAGTTGAGGACCTTACTTTGAAGGTTACATGTTTTTTTTGAAGGGACATTTGCATAAATGGTAGTTTCTTTCTCCATCACAGAGACAATGCCTTTGTTTCTGTATTTGATCAAACAATGCCTATTTAAATATCTTACTGTGGATGACTGAAACTTGAGCTGCAGTTGAGGCCAAGTAAGATATTAAGTAAGATATTAACACACAAGGTTTATATTAATGTTAGTTGTGTTTTGCAACTATTCAAGGAAACCATAGAGAGAAAAAGGTTACACAGCCAGGCTACATTTAATGCACATGCCTTATCTTGGTACAAAAAAACTTTTAATGAAAGCAGAGATGTGTGTGTGTGTGTGTGTGTGTGTGTGTGTGTGTGTGTGTGTGTGTGTGTGTGTGTGTGTGTGTGTGTGTGTGTGTGTGTGTGTGTGTGTGTGTGTGTGTGTGTGTGTGTGTGTGTGTGTGTGTGTGTGTGTGTGTGTGTGTGTGTGTGTGTGTGTTACTGTGCATGTATCTGTTATCTGGTAGGCCAGCAACATAGAGTAGCATTAAGACAGTTAACTCCTGATGAGATGTCATCTCCAGACCAATGACCATACAAGGTTGGCAGGGGTGAGACCAGGATAGAGAGATTCAGGTTTAGAGAGATGAAAGAGGGAAAGAAAGAAATAAAAACTAACACACAAGAGCAGTACAGATATGAGATTAGGATAGAGGGATCAGGAGAGGATATTTGAAACCAGTGAGGTTAGAATAGAGGGATGAGTAGTGAAGGGGTAATAATATATGCTTTACAGAGAGAGCGAGGTGGTGAGTCAGTTATGAATGATAAAGAATAATGGACAACTAGTCCATACCCTTGGATACACACTTCCCAGCTACTGTGCGTGCAGACTTAGGTCTGCGACCGTGACTACAGATCTCATAACCCAAATTAATAGCATCAATTTGGGTTAAATAAACGATCAGCTTTGTCAATCCCTGCACATGTGCCAATAATCAATGCCTATGTGCAATTTCAGATCGATTGGCCAACCCACTGAGGAGGAAAATGCATGAGAATAGTCCCTCCCTGCATGGGAAAATCTGTTTTTTCAGATTGATTGGTCAACGCTGTAATTTTTATAGAACGCACCAGTTTATTATTATTATTAGGGGGCCAAGCATGTCAGTCTTTTGTATTTGCTGGTTTTCTTCTTATTTGGTGGCTGTTGTAGCTGAATGCGTTGAGAGGACGCCTGGGAAACAGAAGGTCACAGGTTCTATTCCAGGCCCCGGCTAAACCGATTGGCCAGGAATAGTGATGAAAAGCTATAGCCTAATTAGAATAATTTATTGTTGAAATTGGCAAACTTTTGTCTTGATGACTGAAAGAGTTTGAAATCTGCCATTATAATATCCACAGTCCCCCAGAACTCTGCTCAGCAATGCAACCAATGCTCATTTGTGAATTGTCTTTTTTCTCTCAAGTTCAGTCTATTATGTTTCTATGGCTTATTGCGCATATTGCATATTGCTTTTTCTATATTGTATTGCATTGCTTGGCCCCCATATTGCTGCTAGCAGCTATATTTATTTTTATTCCCAGATTCTCAGACGCAAGAGTAGACTTTGGACTTTTTGATACATCTCTGTCTCTTTCTCTCCCTGTCTCTGTCTGTCTTTTTCTCTTTCTCACTCTCTCACCATCTTTTGCTCCCTCTGTATGTCTCCCCATAACCTTGTTCCATATCATAGGCAGCAGATATCTCTCTCTCTCTCTCTCTCTCTCTCTCTCTCTCTCTCTCTCTCTCTCTCTCTCTCTCTCTCTCTCTCTCTCTCTCTCTCTCTCTCTCTGTTAACACCCTGTCAATTCCACCTGTCAATCAAGGCGGTCTGAATTTATGATTGGTTGTCATGTCTCCAGCGGGCTTGTCTCGTCAGCTGGGCCGCCAGACACCTGCACAGAGCTAACCTCAGAGTGCAGGCGGCGGTGGGGGAAACTGACGACTTGAAGAGAACTGCAACGGAAACCTGCTTATTTTGGCACATGTTTGCACAAAGAAAAAATCCGAGCCATGACAGCTACTGTATAACACTCAAATAAATATGCACGATTTGGCAGTACAGCGTAGTTCTTGAGTACGTTTTGGGGTTTGCGTTTCACTTTGTTGGGGCACCCATGTGCATTTATTAACCCCTTTAATTGTGGCATACTGTATGAATTAATGTTGCAGGGATCACCTGTCGAAGTGTACTAAGCTCATGACAGACTCGCCTTTAGTTTAATTTCTATTTAAAGACCAAGCTAAATTTTGTCCTTAGCTGGTAATGGAAGGTGTTGCCTCCAGGGTGCCTGAAGGGCCTGAAAAACACACACACACACACACACACACACACACACACACACACACACACACACACACACACACACACACACACACACACACACACACACACACACACACACACACTCCTCTTCCCCCCCATCTCCTCACTCCAGCTTGTCTCTGATGTGTCACTCTCTTCCCCTCCATGATGATTGATAGGCGCAGGGGCCATAATCTTTAGGAACATTTCTCACTGCTGTCCAGCCCCTATCACCCAGCTGCTCCCATGGTCCATGTGTTAGCCCAGGCAGGCTTGGTGTTGATGGTGGGACGGGACGGGACATTGGCACGCTGATTACCACCCTATCAGATGCCTGGCCTCTCCTGCAGTCGCTGCACCACATCCTGCAGACCTTCCTCTCCTGCAGAAATACACAGACACACACACGCACACGCACACACACACACACACACACACACAAACAAATGCACAAGCACGCACACATGCACGCGCACGCACGCACACACGCACGCACGCACACAGACACACTTTTTCTCTGTCTTTGCTTAATTTTTGTCCTTTCATGCTCTCTCTTTCGTCACGATAATGCTTTATCGCTCTCATGTCCCCCTCTCTCCCTCCATCTCTCATACACTCACTCTCCCTTTCTCTCTCCCTCTCTCTCACATTCTCTTTCTCTCTCAGTCCTCTATCTCTTCCCCACCAGACTTTCACCAGCTTCCTTCCTAGACTTATTAGACAAGAGTTAGTACAGCAGTATGGTGTAAGGTCTGAGGAGTGTATCTGTGTATGTGTAGAGATATAAGGACTGTATTCATATAGTGAACCTAAGTATGCAGGTTCAAACCAAATGAGTATGGTAAATGGTGTGTTGCTAAATATTATTTAGTACCACAACAATGCACATTTTACCAGACACACAAAGTGGCAATTTTGGTCTTACTCACACTCGGGATGTGGGAAATCCCCCCCCCCCCCCCCCCCCGAATCAATTTATAAATTATGACAATGCAAGATATATGTACTGTAAGGTTGAGATATATTTGTGTATGTTTTCTAGTTGCAGACTTTGAACACAATGTTGGAGGAAAGTGCTAAATTTTACAGCTCCACGTTGTCTGTTTAATTTCTGAACCTCTGAATGACCCTGAGTATGTCGAGCGAGTCTATCACTCTTTAACTTTTCACGTTTCCCTTTCCCAGCCCGCATTGCCGATACCGGCCTGATTGAAACGTCCTTCGCGGAGCCAGAAGGAGTTGTTAAAGCAGACATGAATTAATGATTGAATTAATTATCGGAGTCACATAGCGTACAATTAATTTTGTGGCTTTGCCTGAGTCTTTTTTTCCCCGCCGTCGCTGCGTAGAGAATGTCAAGAAACATTTTCTAATTAATTTATGTGTGATTATCAGGGATAGTTTCTGGAAGGTCTCCACTTTCAATTTGTGAAAGGCTAGCAGTGGAGTGAGGGGAGGCTGGGAGAGATGGGCGTAGGGAGAGTGAATAAGAGAGTGGGCGCACACACACGAGTGGGCGCACACACGCGCACACACACACACGCATGCGCACACACACACACACACACACACACACTTGCGTACATGCACACTCTCTCTTCCTCTGTCAATTTCTCTCACATAACCCCACACACATACACACGCACACACACACACGCACACACACACACACACACACACACACACACACACACACACACACACACACACACACACACACACACACACTCACCATGGTTTTGTGCTAGAATCACTTTCTTGAGAATCCCGCCCCATTCCTTGAATCTTGACCCCTTTTAATGATGTTCTTTCTAGTCTGTTTGCTCTGAATCACCACATGAATAATGGAATGTGTTGAATTTTGAACAGTACTACTAGGGGTGGGCAATATTATATTGATATCGTGATATTACCCTGTGGACCGCACTAAATAGCATTTCACTTTTTGTGTACTTGTATTAGTGTAGTTGTGACAAATAAAGCCTTCTTGATTCTTGATATGGGACTAGATATCGTCTGGTATTTTGGATATCGTAATTTGGCAAATTGCGTTTTCAGTACTTATTTTATATTTTCAAACATTACCAAAAAAAGAAGAAAGGCAATCTACAAGCTAACAACGTGTCGCTGTGTGGTGCATTGTGATGGGCAATCTTTGCTATTTTAGATTTTTTGGGGGAAAATGTGAAAGAATTTGATATTATTGACACAATACCATATTATCTTCTGTCACAATATTGAAGTATTTGGTCAGACATATTGGGATATTTGATTTTATCCATAGCGCCCAGCCCTATCAGTTTTATCTAACAATCAAGGCTGAAGATTTCACTAAATGCAGATATTCTAGATATGGCTTGGCAGTTGGCACACTCAAAGTCATACTACCTGTGGCTGTCTAAAGAGTCCCAACTGTTAAGAATATCATTTTATTTGTGGTAGATGTTTTACAATTATTTTATTTAGGAAAAACTTTGATTTGATTTCTTCTGCTTTTCCCTTACTGACTGACTACTTAGATGAGACCATACTCTGTCTCTTTCTCTCTCACAGACAGACAGACAAACAGACAGACAGACACTACAGACAGACAGACACTACAGACAGACAGACACTACAGACTGCACACATACACAATCTTTATCAGCAATATATAAAACACACTGCACCCTCAGCCCACATATTTGAATGCCAAAAATGAAGTTTTTCTCCCCTGTGAATGTCAGCATACTTTGCATTTGTGCTCATCTTAAGACGGATGGGGCATTGCTTCATCCAGCCTTGTCACTCTGTCTCTCCCTTGTTCTGTCTCACGCCCTTCGTCCTCCTAACAGAGGGGAAGATGTTCTTTTAAGTTTCTTCGTTTTTTGTTGTTGTTTTTTATTATGATCACTTTATCTTTCCTCACATTTGGGAATTTGCATGTTTGCTTCTTGCTCTTTTCTGGTGCTGTATGTATTTTGCAGATAAAAGTTCAGCAGTGCAGTTAAGAGAAATTAGTTGGGTAAACAGTGGTAAATGTCAATGATAAAGTTCTGTTGAAGCTCATCTGATTAGCATGGCTACGCAGGTGTCTTATCTTGCCTGTGCAACGGAGGGTAAAATGGAAATGATTGCGTGGTCCTGAGCAGTTGATGCCTATCCCAGAAATGTCTATCTATTGAGCTGCTGAGTCTGCCGGACACCACAGACCTGGGCTGAAGATGATGGAGAGAGAGAGAGAAAAATAGGAAGAGCTGTCGAGGGTTGTATTTGTGAAGAGGAGGGGGGGGGGGTGAGCGGAGAAAGAGGAAAGAAATCACTTTTATAATGTCACTTTGCAAAAGGGTTGTTCTTAACCACTCTCTATACTATAATACTTAGTTGACCGGGATCAGCGCTGTACTTGGTCCTGTCTTTTTGTCCTCTACACCATGGGTCTTCAACAGGGGGTCTGAGACCCCTAGGCTAGGGGGTCCTCAAAGTTACTACAGGGGGGCCGCCAAGTCTTTGTGTGATAGGAACCTTTTTTGTTTTACATGATCTACATAACCCTAGCATCCCTATTCTGAAGGGAGCATTTGCCGAAAATAGCAGATCTACAAGCACGAGCTTGTAGATCTGCTATTTTCGGTTTGGTGTAGAGGGAAAAGAAGCAAACCAAGTACAGAGCCATGGTCAAGTGGTACATTTACTAAGTATTGAGGGTACGTGGGGAAATGTCTGAAATAAATAAAGTCAACGTAGTGGGGTCCCTGCTTCATCTCTCTCTCAGCAAAGGGGTCCTTGGCCTGAAAGAACGTTGAATACCCCTGAGCTCTACACCAAGGCTGTGTCCGAAATCACTCACTAGTGCACTTTATAGTGATTCAGCCATTTTGTAGTGGTGTTCAAATGTATAGTGATCATTATTATACCCTATTAGTGGACTCATTCTATCCCACAATGCACCGTGAAATGTAGGGTACAGGCGATGATCACTAGCCAAGCTCTGCCAATCCCACAATGCATTGCGCTGGTTCCGCTGAAAGAAGAAAACTGAAAAACCACAACAAGAATGATTGTGCCCGTCACAGAAGAACGAGAGAGGGAGAGAGAACCTGTCGTACAAGTATAATATACATGCAAATTATATATTAATATATAATGATGTAATAACATGTAAGGATAATATTAACTATTTATCACACTTATACGGGAGTGTTTTTTGATACATCCATGGGGTGTTTGTTTATCGCTGTAAACAGCCAACGCTGATTTGGGACGTTTTCATTGTGCGACAGCGATGACGTAATTGACGGCGACCCGAGTAGTGTCCGAAAATATTTTTTTATTTCGCAGATGAGTTCACTATATAGTCCTCTACATCTGACTCACTATTTAGGGAGTAGTGACTGAATTCGGACACAATGCAAATCTCTATCCTAAACCCTACTTCACTGACTGGAGTCCTCCAGGGGTCTACTCTATACTACTGGGTCCCTTACTTTTTTCCCTTTACACCAAATATATTTGATAAAAGCTGAAGCTCACCATGTGAAAACCCTTAACAGAGTGAAAGAGAGAGATTTCTTTGCTCTTTTCTAAGTTTATTGTAATTTTTTATGTTCCATCACCACAACTCCGACTCATACTGACTCAGCAGAGTGTGATTATTATTATGTTTTCATTATATTTTAACAAGCTACACTAAGAAACTTCTTCCCCTATTATATGATATAACATGGACATCCTAACATTTGACATGTCCTGTGAATAGAGGAACCCCTCGCACGAGGACCGGAGAGAGAGAGAGTGTAGGGGAAGAAGTGTTGGGATTTGTCATTCAGCAGAGGTTAAACCCCACCTATTAGTGTGGGGTCGGAGTGCCGCACAGATAAAGATTTCCTGTTGTACTGTGTCAAAAAATCAATAGCTCCGCCGCGATGTGCTCATTTGATATCAACAATAGTCTTTTTAAAAATCAATTAGCCCTGATAGAAGAGACATCAGTGTTGGGTTACACCCTCTTTCTCTTCCTCATCGATATCCAATCAGGCATGCTGTTTTTGAGGGTGCTCTTCCCGCATTGGTCGATGGAAGATGATGTCCCAGAGTGTGGGTTTCCATATGTGCTGACCCGCAGAGCAAGTTAGGTTGACCTATGTTGTGTTGGAGATAAGTTGATGATTAGCTACCCAGTCAAGGTACTGCTGTGTGACTGTATGAGCTCTTACCGTTTAGTCTTGTAGCGTCCATGCGTGCGTGTGTGAGAGAGGTTGGGTGGTGTGTGGGTCTACAACAGTTATGAGTTTAACTTGAATCACAACACCAGGAATTGACTATATATATATGTATGTATATATATATATATATATATATATATATATATATATATATATATATGTGTGTGTATATATGTGTGTATATATATATATGTATGTGTATATATGTGTGTATATATGTATATGTATGTATATATATATATATATATATATATATATATGTATATATGTATATATATATATATATATATATATATATATATATATATATATATATATATATATATATATATATATATATATATATATATATGTAAGACAACGTATGAAAATCATTATTTACTATGACCCTATTACCTCTGCTCCCACTCCTCTTCTTTCCCTCCCATCGCACCTCCCTCCCTACTGCCCACTCTGCGGTTAATTGCATTAGTCATTTCATTAATGACAGACTGATTGTTTTATTGTGCTGGCTTGTCAAAGGGGCCTGGACGCCCCAGTTGCTGCTGAAGCGTCTGTATTGATAAGGTTGTGTGTGTGTGTGTGTGTGTGTGTGTGTGTACATGTGTGGAGGTTGATGTGTTGGTGCTGCATGACTAGAGATTGTGTGTGTGTGTGTGTACATACAATGTCAAGCGTAAATGAATAAAGCTGTGTGTATTTTGTGGAGCTGGATGTTATTGATAACAATCCTAGTCAGCCTTGTGTTTTGGTGAATTATCATGAATCACCATTCAATAGACAAGCTTGTGTGTGTGTGTGTGTGTGTGCGTGTGTCTGTGTTTCTTTAGCATTAATTTGGTGAAATATAGGGTTTTAAATATTGCAAACATATCTACTGTACAGTATGTGTGTACTGTACATGTCTGCATGAGTCTGAACACATCAGAAATAAAGAAGTGTCAGACAGAACTGTGATGGTGGTAATGGGTAGTGCAGCCTTATTGATAAGCACACTGGGTCATTATGAGGGTCTGAGGCAGGCAGGGAGGGGTAATTAACAAGGATTAGGATTGTTGGAGGCCCCATGTTAGTCTAGTGAACACAGCTAACCTGTTGGGATTAGCAAGAAGCACTGATTACACTATCCCCTCTATCCCTCTGTGGTCACCTTCTCCCTCTCTCTCTTTCATATGCAATGAGTGGTTGAATGTAACTGATTTTTCAGACCACCTCTGGGAGTGATCACATTTATGAAAGTCTGAAAGACAAAAAAAAATACCACATTTTATTTCAAATATTTTCGATTGCTTTCGGGATTTTCCCGAAACAATGGAATAGTGAAGATTAACCTATTAAAAACCGGTAAAGCATCTGTGTCATTTTAGATTTTTGCGTTGGCAATTCAATAATAGCAGATATACAAGCTTGTACATCTGCTATTTTTGAACATCTTTTAAAAATCTTGAAAGTGTTTGAAACATTTAAAATGATTTTGAATTATGAAAGAGTTTGAAAGCTACTGATTTAGAAGGCATTTGTAGAATCGGACTCAGGTCTTAATGGGTTAACATAGATAGAGTAAGTTATGGCCACCATAGCTGTTCAGTCAGAGCTCAAAGATTGGATATCCTGTATGAAGTGTAGTCATTTAGAAAAGTCTCCAATGACAATGTCGACCCCAAAGCAAGGGTTGCATGGAAGGATATGACACAACTGGCTATGCACGTAGGGGACACCATGTTTTCTGTCTTAATAACTGACAAAGTAATCTCTCCGTCTATGGTGTTTATAAGTTAATATCTGTGTTTTCTCACTGGGGTAAAATCCCAAGACAATTTCACAATGAGGGTCACTGTAGCTGGTCAAGCTGATAAGAGGGTCATGTGAACGGGATTGACCAATGGCGTGGATGCAAACTGGACATTGATGAAGTGTTGAGATAAAGAAGGTCAGAGTGGCCAAACTGAGGCCCCAGCGGATGATGGGAGATAGGATACTGACTGAACAGATGCTGGACTTCAGACTAACTGACTCAACAGGCCAAACTAGACTGGCTGGTCTGGTGACTAGACCCAGGAGTCTTGCTCGAGTTGGACCTCAGACAAAAATAAATCGTGCTAATTTCCAAACTTCAACGACATCCAAAAAGGTTCCTTCATCTGGTCACTCTGAAATGTCCACGGCTCCTCTGATAGGTTCTAGATAATAGCTACAGTAATATACTGCAGTGATTTAAAACTAGAGCTCAAACCAAAACCAGAGCAATTAATATTGACACTAAAGCCCACCTGAAGGGCGCCCATCAGTTTGTAGCAAGCGGCAAGCTCTGCTGTCCACTGAGGGAAGAGACTGAAAGGCTGGGTTGATTGCAGTGTGAGGTACATTTCTCCAGTGCGGTGTGCAATTTGTATAATGTAAGCAGAGTATCATTGTAGTTCAGTGTTATGCATGAGAGGAACAGGTCACCTCCTGTATGACACTGCAATAACGGTTGCTCAGACATCGACAGATTACAATTTTGACCACATGCAGCCGTTAAAAAGTCATCATTAATTCACATCTCCCTCAAACCCGTGTTCCTTCTGTCTTCCTCCCTCAGCCACTCCCCCGCTTCTAACCCCCCTGCCACCTCCCTCCTTCTCTTCCCTCTGTACACTCCCCCCCCCCCCCCCCGGCTGTGGGAAAGCCATTTTATCAGCGTCTGTCCGTTGTTCTCTGGTGAGGATAGATACAGAGAAGATAGATGAGTGTTTTGACATGGAGAGTGTTAG
This sequence comes from Gymnoscopelus braueri, assembly GCF_963280865.1. NCBI lineage: Eukaryota > Metazoa > Chordata > Actinopteri > Myctophiformes > Myctophidae > Gymnoscopelus > Gymnoscopelus braueri. The sequence continues at coordinate 37,796,160 of NC_137610.1, read as the reverse complement.
ACAAACACTCTTATCGGCCCGCCACTTTAGGCCGACCCCCGAAACACTCGCCTGAACCATGGAGAGAGCGGGGGTGGGGGGTAGTGGTGTGTGTGGTGAGGGCGGGTTGGGGGGGGGGTGGGGGTCAAATTTTGTGCGTATGCGTATGAGAAAGAGAGAAAAAGGGAGATAATGTCGAACTGAGAGAGAGGCAGGCAGAAAGTTTTCCCCCTTGTCCAGAAGCATACCCCAAAGGCACAACATGTAACCGAAGCAGGTGGTATTAATCCCACCCAGTTGATCAAAGAGCCTGACGGAACAGCCTGTATTACAGCTCAAGCTCATCAATTTATTACCAGATGTGCCGACAGTCTATTGCCTCCTCCAAAGTTGAGCGTTGCTCTCCCCAGCAGCTCTAGCTGTCTAAGTTTTAAATAGATGGACAAATCTCCCATGCCCCCTGCAGTGCCCCAGCTATCAGCCTCTATCTGGGCTGTAGCAGACTCTAGCCAAAGCCCTGACTCCCATCCTTCTACAGTTATCACTTTGAGGAAGTACACTGTAAGAGGCTGGACAGCACGTGGGTCCGTTTGTTTCAAACTCCCCCTAGTGTTGAGTGTTCTGGTGCACCTTCCTGGATGCTGTGTGCCATGGGTTCATGTCAGGTTCAACCCGTGAGAAGCTTTCAACCTCTTAAAACTAGTTGGTGTTTTATGCTTTATTCCACATCTCTTCTCTATATAGAACCATTTAATTCTTCCAGTCAATGACTTTCAGTATCTCTGCATGATTGTGTGAAGCAAACAATTTCCCAGATTAGTCATGAAAACATTGTCCTCTCATCAGTTTGCCTGGTGTTGTTATTGTCATTATATGCTGTTGGCTTGCTGGTCTACCAACATGACAGATAAGTAAATGGATCTCTCTCTCTCTCTCTCTCCCTCTCTCTCTCTTTCTGTCTATTTATTCCTATCTATTTATAGA
>NC_137610.1:37782697-37790197 GCF_963280865.1 Gymnoscopelus braueri | reverse complement strand
GGTCTGTTTACATCCTCAGATCTTCCATTTATCTGAACTTATCAATCTTTCTCTCTCTCTCTCTCTCTCTCTCTCTCTGTTTCTCTGTCTCCTCCACCTATCAAATTAGAATGTTAATTACAACAACAGTCCTCAGAAGTTTAGAAATGTTTCACTGATTACAGTAAGCACTAGATACCATCCTTCATTGCCCCCTGAAAGAAAATGCTGCACGGGGAAGGTATGTGAAAAAGGGCACAAACCGATTAGAGTTGATGATGTTGGTACTGCAGCACAGCCATCTAATGTAGCTTACATTGTCCTGTAATGTATCAAAGTCTCTGCTGTGGAGCTTGAACTTGAACCTAAACTTCCTTTTCCTGTCTGCCTGCCAGCCAAGACTCCAGGACCACAATGGAAACAAGTCATAAGACTTTTTTTGTGCTATCCTGATGGATTAAGTACTGAATGCTGAATTGTGTATTGTATTTTAAAGGTGCTGTAAGTGATATTTTCGGTTAAAAAGAAACTTGTTTTTTTGTTTTTGGACATAGCATTAGAGTCTATGTCCAGTAACAGATGTCTCCCTGTCTCTCCAGCTCTTTAGTAAATACACAAAATACTTTTTCAGGTGGGTCAATGATTTCATCCAATCAGGAGAGAGAACCCTCGTTGTTTTGTTTTTGTTTAATCACTCACAGCAATCCTGTATGAGTTCTCTAACCTGTATTATCTGTTTACTAAAGAACTGGAGAGTCTGAGAGACCCCTGTTACTGAACAAACACACAAATACAATGATTCCTATGGCAATATAGAGCCATTTAACACTTATTCTTTACAAAAACAATGGCTATATACAGCTATTTATTACTAATTCTTTATTAAAACAACTCTAACTTGTCAAATAAAATCAATCAATCATTCAATCAATCAGTAAATCAGTACAGGCTCATCACATAGGTGATGTGTTTGAGCCACCGTTAGAACACACTGTAAATACTACCTAGTTTGTTGTGCTTGTTCCCCCATGGCTCCTTAAAAGAAATTATTTTGCATGGTTAGACATACAGAATGGTCACATTATTGTGGGTACAAAAACAACTGGATGCACACACAGTTAACAATCCTTAAACACAATGTTCAACCTCAAATAGAGATAATTATTAGCCATTCACAACCAAAATATGTAGAGCGGGGAGACCATATCCCTTACAAACGTTCACCATAACATACAGTAGGAAAGTCTCTCAAAGGGACTGGCATGGCTCCGTAATGTTATCCACATTGCTTTGAGTCCATGTGAGTGTGGTTGCGCCGGATGAAGGACATGCTACCCACATCCCTTACTTCAAAATGTGGCCCTGTGTGTGTCATCTAGCCTCAAGGAAAGAAACCCAGCAAGCATTTATCTGTATAGTGATTGAATCTGTGTGCTCTGTATATAGGGTACATGTACCTTTTACCTGGCTTATAACTCACCCACGTCATGACAGAAGCTGTCAGTCTGTTAGCCTGTCACAGACTCGCAGGAAAAAGTAGGTGAATGAATGGAAGGAGGGAATAGAAATACACAGTCAAATCCAGAGTGTTCATTTAAAGGAGTTGTTCACCCAAAATATGACTTATTTACCATCAATTACACACCCCTTGAAGCCTTGAATTCATGGAGATTTTTAGTTTTTTGTCGCATTCCTGAGCCAATAATTTGATGATAATAATAAAGATGCTTATGTATCCGGTAGGAGACGCAAAGGAGACTCTTTGTGTCTCCTACCCGACCTACCGGATAGACGGCTGGTCATCAAATTATTGGCTCAGGAATGCGAAAAAAAAAAAAAAACTCCATTAATTCAATGCTTCATGGGGTGTGTAATTGATAGAAAATAAGTAGTTTTTTGGGTGAACTACTTCTTTAACTCTGAGGGTGCAAACATGTACCTTTTAGAAGAGAGGGAGGTGAGGGCAAAACAGGCAGACATTTACCTCTTAAAACTAAAATATTAGACAAAAAGAAAAGGAGAGAGAGAGGAAATTGTCAGGTAAAGCAACCGAAGAGAGGTGGAGTAGATGAGAGGAAAGGATGGGAGGGAGGAAGGGAGAGATGGGATGGGGGGGGGGTTCATTCTCATCACTCAGTGGCAGTGACTGGCTGGTATCTGCATCTCCCTGTCATCTGCACAGGCTTCTGCAGGGTGGAGGAGAGGAGAGGAGGAGAGAGAGAGAGAGAGAGAGAAGGAGAACCTCTATCCTCTCTATCTCTGAGCCTCATCTCCGGCAGTTCAGGAGCCCGCTTTCCAAGAGTGCCTCATTTTCAAATCTCTTATCTCAGGCCCCGTTTTAAGTATCGCAGTTTTATATTTTTACATGTCATTTGCATGCAGCTCATCAAACCTGGCTCTCTCTTTTTCTTGGAGGTGTGTGCTGATATGCGCATGCAACTGTGCATGAGCATGCCTGCACGAGGGAATAGTTGTATTTATTTATTTAATATACAATTTCTTTCCAGCGACACTCCAGCAGGGTGGTGGTGTGTTGTTGTTACCATGTAAGCGTTTTGTCGTTTGTGAGTAGAATGTCCTGTGTATGGAATATTGCATGTGTGTGCATGCATGTGCACTCGTTAAAATAAACAGTTGTGTGTGCTCCGGAGTGTGTGTGTGTGCGAGACAAAGACGTGTGTGTGTGTGTGTGTGTGTGTGTGTGTGTGTGTGTGTGTGCGCGTGTGAGGCGGATGAGAGTAGGTTTCAGATTTTTATCTGCCTTTTCTTCTCTGTATTTTTGGAGGATTCACACAGTGACCTCTTTGTTTGGGACAGTGAGTACCCCCTCCAGCCTCCCGGATTGGGAAAGAAACCATTTCCTGTAGTGGATAGATAGTAGAGAGAGAGAGAGTGTGAGAGAGAAAGAGAGAAGGGGCAGACAGATTTGGGTGGAGTGAGAAGAGAGAGAAAGGCATGGGAAGATTAAGAAAGAGGTGAATAGTTAGAAACAAGGAAAAGGGGAGAACGTGAAAGAGGAGAAGGGAGGAAGAAAATTAGTGATTAAATGATTATGCAAGCAAAGGAGTGTGTGTGTGAATGAATGACTGACTGGTGGTAACCAGTTGAAAAGGTCAGAGGAAGAGCAACAAGTGCCCCTGTACCTTCCCTTCCCTGCTCAGGGATTTGAAGTTCACTGCAATGAAGATGGCTCTCGAGAATGAACCCTAGCAAACACACGTTATTTTCAGACAAACACACCGGTATTCAATAGGGTACCTTTTCAGAAAGGCTCAATGCAAAATCCAAACTCTTGATCTAACAGTAAACCTATTCATGTAAAAATGGGACACATAATAGACTTTTAACTTTGTTCATTGTCAACATTGGATGTGTAAACATCCATTTTACAAGTTAAAATGGATTTCTACACTTTCAGAGTAACATCGACACCCCTGGTTTTGCTGTGCTCTGTAAACTGTGACATCTCAAGGTTTAGGTTACAATCAAAGAGGTTTCTGTAGGCCTACTTCCTAAACCACACATGGAAGCATACTTAACTAGCTTATGTTATTTGCTCGACTGCTCTTCATTTAATGCCTGCCGGGCACGCCTAGTCAAACAATCAATGGGGGGAGGGGGTGTATAAACTTCACTGAATAATATGAAATGGTATACCTACCAGTCAGATTTGCAGATACAAACACTTAGTCCCAGTGCAGGCACTGTAACTCTAGCGACTGACAGTTGTATGAAGAAGACTTAATCTCCTCATCTGGGAGGTAGAGCACGAATGGGGATCCACTGGTTATTTTCCTAATTCCTTCTCTTTAACCATATTCAACCCGACGTCCCTATTTTGGACAAGGCTTATGTTCAAAAATACATGTGGCTGTTTTTGAATTTTATTGAAATGGCGTATAGTTTTTGATTGAAGTGCATACGACACGTATAGATGGGGTTATGCTCTGGGGTTAGTTCAGGGAAAGGCCCCCCATCATTGTTCTCTTCTCTCCCTAGAGAGAGAGAACGAGTGCAGAGGGAGAAAGAGAGAATTCAACGTTCATGCTAACGCTGATCGAGGGGAGAAGTAAAGAAATGAAATCAGCCTGGCATCATTTGCATTCAGGTTTTTATCAGCGTAGGAGGAGGGCATTTTTGGGACTGATAAGAACAGGGCGTCACTGGCTGTGCGGGAGGTAGGCTGTAGTGAGGAGGTGTTTGTGTGTGTGTGTGTGTGTGTGTGTGTGTGTGTGTGTGTGTGTGGGTGTGTGAGAGACCGAAGAGAATGTTACTGTACATTTCAATTGGGAGTATATGCAATAAAAGGTGTCTGTGACTACAGAGCTCATTGTGCGAGTGAGTGACGTTTATGAGTTCTCATGTTGAACATGCACACGTGTTTATGTGTGTTCAAACAGGGGTATATATGTGCATTTATGTTCATATGCATTGAGGGGGAGTGGAGGTGGCGACGTTGCGGAGGAGGGGGTTAATATCAGACCAAATAATTAGATTCGCTATCGTCTCGGCGGCAGCAGTGCGGGGATCAGGCAGATTAAAGCCCGGGCTCAGAGCTGGTTAATATTCATGAGGGGGTCCGGGGGTCCGGGACGAGGAGGCTTAGACTGCAGCTCAAAAGACTCTCCTCTGGCTGAGGGTCTTAAAGCAGCGCTCTCACAGCAGCTGCTTCCACGTTCCTGGGCAGGCCTAATGTCCTGTCTGCTGCCCCACCACACCAGCCCATAGACCACCTATCAGGGATAGAGGAAAGCTTCCCCTCTTCTAGAGTCTTCCCCAACTCAACTCAATGCTCCGTCCTTGCTCTTCACTCCTCTCACTGTTGAAAGGAACAGCCTTGGAGATCTTAGCTGTTTTTCTAACTTATTCTCCGTACCATCGTTCCCTTTCCACACCTTTGTTGTTCTTTTTCCCCAATCGCTCATTCCAGGCCGTGTCTATTCCTGTCCCCCCCCCCCCCCCCCTCACATCTCGGGTCGAGATGTGAACCTTAACCATAGACAGGCATTCTTATCTTTATGAAAGATCTCCACCTGACTCCAGTCCATCAAGTCTGGGCAAACATATGCTCAGAGATATTGATTCAGTTTTGAGGTACTGATAAAATCTGAGTGAATATTGTGTGGTGAATGCTTATTAAATATGTTACTTTATTTGTTTGTTTGTTTATTTGCACTTTCCCGTAAAAAGTCGTTGAACAACTGCAGTTTACAGGTTGTGTGTTCCCACGCCATTGGAAGAGTTTGGAGAGAGACCAAGGGAAGTGAAAGGGTGTTGATACTGTCCGGTGGCCTCTCCATTCTCCTTAACTCACCCCCACATCTCAGGCATTTGCATTCTCTTTTGGCTTAGTTAATCAACACACACACACACACACACACACACACACACACACACACACACACACACACACACACACACACACACACACACACACACACACACACACACACACACACACACACACACACACACACAAAACCTCATCAAAATGTGATCTGGCCCTATGCCTCTTGGATTCTCATTATCTGGCTCCTGTGTGTGTGTGTGTGTGTGCGCGTGCGTGCGCGCATGTGTATGCGTGAGAATGATGTTGTCCCTTTGATTCTTAGCATGGGTCTGTGTGTGTGTGTGTGTGTGTGTGTGTGTGTGTGTGTATAAGTATGTCCATATACGTGAATTTGTGTCTATGGGTATGCATATTTGTGCGGCTGCAAGCTCCTATAGTATTTCCTGAATATCAACGAGTCCTGAGGCTGGCCTCTGGATTCCTAGAACATCATCTCCTTTCAGTCCCTCAGACCATGGGCTCCTATCTCTCCCATCTGATCCGGAGGTAGACTTGGCTCTGCACAGGCTCTCCGCTCGCTGCTTTCGCTTGCTTTCCACACTGCAAACAGCATCTGAAGCCCTTTGTCTTTCCTGCTACAAGAGTTCATTCTTATTCCTGTGAGAGGTTCGCAACAATAATTAGTGTGCACTCTTTTAGAGCTTTGAGGTATGCATTATTTGTAAAGCATATACGGTAATTCATTTCTTTCTGAACAGGCAACTTTCCTGTTTTTGCGTGTTTGTGCGTGGGTGTGTGTGTGTGTGGGTGTGTGTGTGTGTGTGTCTCTCCCCCACTGGCCTATCATCATAGTGAATTCCAAAGCTGTGGCCTGATGAATTAGTCTGAAACAAATTAGCAGTACTTACAGCTCAGACGGCTCCAGCATTGGGTTACAAATTAAAACAAAAGATGCCATATCTCCACATCTGCGCTAGTTCCCCATGAAATACAATATGCTCTGTCTCCATCTTCAGTGTACGACAGACAGAATTAGACAGACTGAGGCATTCCTTCCTTCCTTCCTTCCTCCTTCTACTGTCCTGACTCTTTCCAAACCATTGAATATGATGTTTATGTTTTTCAATGTATCCGGACTTGAGACAATATAATGCAAGTTCTTTTGAGCTTTAATTGTGGGCGTACTCATCTTCATTAGGTAGATGTCATAATATCTTTTAAGTCATTCTAGCTAATGAGGACACCAGAAATCCTCATGGTTCTTTTTACAGATTTAGATGCCATTTTAACAGACGCATCACATAAACTTCCAGCCGTGTTGGGCAATGAGAATGTGGGAGCAAACCATATACTGTTACTCAAGTTCCTCAATCTTAGTATTTCTGAGTAATACAGTGCTGGTGATCGAACTGCAGATAGGCAGATTGGATCAAAGTAACCTCGTTGCGTCCTTCTAATAGGTTTTTGGTAATGGTTGGCGGGAGGAGAAACAAGGATTAGACCAGGACGGGTCATCATACTCATCATACATCATACGTACAAAACACAGAACACTTCTCACAAATGAAAGAAAGTTGTTCTAATGTAAACCCTGAGTAACGCCAACTGCAAAAGTAAATCCAGTGCACAGGTCCTCAGTCCACTTGTAGCCTTTTATGAGTTTCCTTGTGCTCACTCTCTGACTCTTGTTCCTCTTAAGGTAGGCAGTCTCTCAGATGTGAAACTTTTCTTTCTTCTTTTTTATTAGAGTATATTTTTTTCTCCCAAGGACAGAACACTGTCATGAAGATAAGATATGATAAGATAAGAGAAAACATAATTGATCTCTGCAGAGAAATTGGGTGGTTATTATAGCAGCCAGATTTGTATATAGATAAACTACAATACCAGAGAGAGAGAGATTTAGCAACAGAGGGTAAGCGCACAAGGTTAAAAAACTGAAGCACAACATATTTTACTTGAGAAACAAGGAAGGCAAATGTGATACATTGCAAAGCAACATGGTCCTTGGTAACACATGGAGGGAAAAGACATGCATAAGCAACCCAGTATATTCTACCAGAGAGATATTAAAAAACACAAGAAGCAAGAAAAATAAGTCCACTTGCAATGTTTTCATCAGGCCCTGCAGGTCAAAGGTCTCCGCTCCAGTACTAGTCTGCTCTAAGGATTCACAAGTTTCAGTGCTGGTTGAATGCTGCCACCTGGTGTAGACTACTCAGTACTGCATC
>NC_137610.1:37611534-37782497 GCF_963280865.1 Gymnoscopelus braueri | reverse complement strand
AGAGAGAGAGAGAGAGAGAGAGAGAGAGATATCTCTTGGGAGTGATTGCCAGAGGGAATGCTTGGAGCCTCATTTGAACAAAGACAAGATTGTACTGAGGATGCACAGGTGTGTGTCTACAGTACATGTGTGTGTTTTATGTATCCACTGACCCTATCTCTCCCTCTCTCTCTCTCACACACACACACACACACACACACACACACACACACACACAGAGAGAGAGTCCGATGTTGACTTCCCAGTCTTTGTGCAGTGTATCCACAGGGGATCTTATTATGGTGACAGGCTGAATAGGAGCATGCCGACCTCATCAGATCTTCTTTCGCTTCTTTTCTTCTCCTCTCTCCTGGGGTCTCTCTCTCTCTCTTCCACCCCCCCATCTCTCTTCTCTTCCCTCTCTTTTTCTAATTTCTTCCAATCTCCTCTCTTTTCTTTTAGAACTAATAACTATATCTGCTTTTCTGAGTGTCTTTGTTCAACCTATGCTCTCCTCATTTCTCATTTCCTACTTGGGCACTGACTGTCCATAATTTCACTCAGCCTTTTGTAAAGCAGTGTTTACCTCTCAGGATGCAGTGGACACTACCCAATTTCTGTGTATTTCGATTGGCGGCACTTTGTGTTTGTAATTTTGGATTTATCTGATGTGTTTGACATGAAGTATCCCGGACACTGTAGAAGAAAAGTATTAAACATTTAATTACAACATCCTACTGTCATCATACACACTTTAACAGTTTACAGTACTACATTGTGTTATCTTATTATAGAATAACTTTGTTACATGAAAGTCTAATAACTATTGTGTACTTGTTTTTCCTGGATAGCTCCATTCAGAATGAATGACTTTGTTGTGTTATTAAACAGCAAAAGTATGCTGTACCAATTTAAAAAGCAATTCTTCAATTGTGTGATTCCCCTGTATTCCTATCCTAGATTACACTTTATCTCTGAGTAAACAATTTTATTCTTAATCATGAATTGTTTGCACTTTACAGCTGTGCCCTTATAATATTGTTTTTATAAAATATCCAATAATGCGTGACAATTGTCTCTCCTCTCTTTCTTTGCATGTGTGTGCGTGCAGAGCTTGAGGCTAACTCTCGTTTGTGGGGATGCAGACTGTTGGCTCAGTCGTGTTACGTTGACCTCCGATGCTGTAGCTGCCAACTGTACCATCTACAGCCAAGGTAACATTTTATATATCAAAAGTTCATCTGGATACTGCTATGCCATAAACATGTATACAATTATTATAGACAGACAAACAATAACTCATCATGGATGGGTGTTTGTCCTGTATGATGTGCAGAATTGTTGTGGAGCAGTACTGTTCATGCATGCAATCAATCAGTCAATCAATCAAGCAGTCAGTCAGTCAGTCAGTCAGTCAGTCAGTCAGTCAAACTTTATTGTCATCACAGTTACAAAGTATTGTAACTTCATTAGAATGTGTCATTTTGTCTTGATGGACTTGAAACTTCAAAAATTACTCCATATCTAATATGTTCCTTTGGTTTTCTACAAAAAACAAATACATGTTTTTGTATCGTGCATTATGAAAAAGCACAAAATCAGATCCTTTATATTAATTTTGGATCACGGGCCACGGCAGCCATAGGTCAATATGTTGCTGTCATCCCTCTCCTACGCTTTCAGTGGGATCCCATTAGAAATACAAAAGCAGCCTATATTTATCGCCAACAAAAGTGCATTAGCTCTGACAATTCTCAAAACTCATGGACAGGTTCAAAACTATTTAGTTCAGTGTGTGACTCTGATAGCAGACCTACAAGCTCATGTGCGTGTCGCGTCCGCGATGCGTTGTGAGCCTGTTGGCCTACTTGTGAGCTTGTTGGCCGGCTATTGTCGGCGCCCGTTCGCCGTTGTGCGACGAAGTATGAATCATGCTTAAGGCAACAGCAGTTACCTGCTTTGACCTCATGACCTCAGTGTGTGATGATCCCTGTCTGTATTTCAGATGAGGAGGTGTTCTGTAAGGTGACCAGCGAGATTGTGGCTGGGGACAGCCTCCTTGCCGCCCTGTCACCTCCCTGTGGAGGCTCCTCCGCCCTGGATCAGATGTCCCCCCCACTGAGCCTCGTTACACAAAAGCCCTTAGTGAAGGAAGAGTCGGTGTACTCGCCAGGACTACGGGCAGAGATCCATCTCCTCCCACAGCAAGCTGGCATGGCGGCCATCTTAGCCACGGCTGTTGTCAATAGTGAGTTTGGGATTTTCAGTAGGGCTGCAACTATCGATTCTTTTCTTAGCGATTATTCTATCGATTACTTCTTTCGATTATTCTATAATACTTTTTTTAAATCAACAAATTGACACAAAAACATTAAAACATTTTCCATCAACTACATTATTACATCTGATTAACCACTTAAGCCCTAACTACAAGCACACAAGCAAGCATATTTGCTATTGTAATAAATACATAAAATATATACAGTATATGATATAAAATCTTTTCAAAATTGATTATTTTATTAAAATACTTAATGTTTTGTTACTTTTTTAAATAATCAATTAAATCGATTAGATTGATTACCTGTTACACTAATTATCAGTGCATGAATTGTCACCTCGTTTAGTGACTTGGCTCACCATCATTTAAATCGGTGTGCAACTGTGCATTTGTTCTCCATCCCATAAACTAAACTGACTGTCAGTCATCTGAAATATCCAATGCACCGTTTAAACCACACGATGGCAGTGCTACTCTTTAACAACAAACTGGTATCAGCATCACAATGCACAGCTTAGATTTGCCTTCTCACATGGCTTCCAGGTAAAGTTACCCATTGGCTCTGCGCTGCACTGATGTCAGGGACACACACATACACACACACACACACACACACACACACACACACACACACACACACACACACACACACACACACACACACACACACACACACACATACTTGCACGTGCGCACACACACACACACACACACACACACACAGTGAACTGTCACTGTGATTAATCACCGTAGATCAAGCACAAGAGTTTCAACATGAGACATCTCCACTGCTCCTTCCTGCCCTTGTCGTTACACTGTAGTCATTCTGAAGAGCCGGTTAATTATGGGATGTTATCATAAATAGCCCCGTTAGCACATGATATGACACTAGATTAGTTTGATTCCCTCGCGACACGTCACTTTCTCCCACAACCCTGCGCCAATAACCTTTTGAGTTCTGTTGCCTTAGTAACCTGTGAAGTAATGTGATTACAAATGCTTTTCACAGCAGTTGTTCGAGCCTTCCATGGTTGAGAAAGGTGTTTGTTTGTGGTTGTGCATTATGTACCATCTGCAGATATATGTATGTACTGTATGTGTATATGCATGCCAGGTATGGTGTGGTTTTTGTGTGTATGTTGCCCTGCAGATGTTTTTTTATTTTCCAAATACAAACTGATAAAACCATCCAATTTCTAAATAGATTAACTGGCTCTTATGATGTCATAATGATGTCTGGTAATGTCACATACAGTATCTGTTCAGTTGCCTTTGCACAGATTCACTGTTTCAAATGGTCACTAATTCACTTGTCTTTGCACAGATGAATATCATGATGAGAAAGTAGAAAGTTCAGAAAAACAATTCAACTTTATTTCCATTATACTGTATATGACAAAAATGATCAGGCAGCTTTGAAGGCAAATATTCCTATTATGACATGCCCAGAATAGGGACGCTAGGGTTCAAGTGGTTAAGGGAATCAATCAAATAACTGATTGTTGGTATTTGTTTCTGATTGGACAATTGACAATGTACTTGTTTGTGATTGGCCACCAGAGGACATCTTTCCATGTAAGGACTGTGGGATCTGGTATCGCAGTGAGAGGAATCTACAGGCCCACCTCATGTATTACTGTGCCAGCCGACAGAAGCAGCCTGCTGCAGCCTCATCTCCACCACAGGACAAGCCCAAGGACTCCTACCCCAATGAGCGCGTCTGCCCCTTTCCACAGTGTAACAAGAGCTGCCCCAGTGCCAGCTCACTGGAGATCCACATGCGTACCCATAGTGGTGAGATGAAATTCAAAGTAGACTAACTGATGAAATTCTAATTCTAATAATTAATTCAAATTAGACTATGTTACCTGTACTACTAGTCCCTCCAGGTAAGGAATGAGCAGTAAAACTAATTCTATTTGATTGCAATCATTTTCCATTATGAAATCATGTTTAAGTTGATTAGATTTTCTTTCTTTTTAAAGGAAAAATACTCTAGTAGATCCATGAGACAACTCATTTTCTGCAATCACAGAATTCTGGAGGGTCTAATAAACAGAAAGACACACTGAAGCACAGCTCTTATAATATAATCTCATTCACTGCATGTTAGACTTGCCTTACTGTGCTAACCAATTGATTAACTCTGTCCTCATTTCATAGACTTTGCTTTTATTGTCTTTTAATGACTTGCGTTAATTTAGGTTTAATGTTTTTTTAATAGCCATTTTAACATCTGGAATAGAAATATAGAGTCCGCACTCTGTATCATGCTCCCATAGAGTATTTATTAAATGCCCATTAAGGTGATGTTTCGAGCTTCTCTACTCTTCCTCAGTCATTTTAACACCTGGCCCAGGGACTACAGTTGAACATTTGCCATCAGACTAATTCTAGCACATTTAGTGGTTCCCAGACGGCCTCTCTACCTATTCAGCTATGGCCCCCCGTAATCATTTAACTTATGGGCATGAAACAACTGGTCTGGAACTATAAATGTTTTTATTAGTCAATTTATTTGGTTTCCTATAAAACCCTCCTCTCTTAGCCACACACTCACTTACTTTGTCTCCTTCTCTCTCTCTCTCCCTTTAATGAATTGAGTACAAAGGACCCCTATGGAAACAAGCCATAGTGCTTTCTTGGGTTTAGAATCCTCTTAACAGACCTTGTATTGAACTGTACATCCCTGTGCTTGTCTTTGCAAACTGTTAATAAAGTGTTCAAACAATCAATCAATCTCCTCACTAATAATCTCCCTCTGTGCCCCTCTATAGGTGAGCGTCCATTTGTCTGTCTCATCTGTCTGTCGGCTTTCACCACTAAGGCTAACTGCGAGCGCCACCTGAAAGTCCATACGGACACGCTGAACGGGGTGTGTCATGGTTGTGGCTTCATCTCCACGACCAGAGACATCCTCTACAGCCACCTGGTCACCAGCCATATGGTGTGCCAGCCTGGTTCCCGCAGTGAGGTCTATTCCCCTGGGCCAGGCCTTCCTAAGCTGCCTCTGGCCATAGGTAAAACTGAAATTTCTGCTTAGCCACAAAAATTTGCAAACTCAAACGCGTCTAAATGTTTTTATTTTTGTAATAATTTTTTGGCCTATAATGACGTGCCCACAATTGGGATGCCAGGGTTATTTAAAGAGTTTTCTTTCTGTCCTGTGCTATTATATTTCCTGCTGCAACCCATTGACTCTGTTCTTTTACTTTCCCACTGTCTCTGCTTTTTAGGGCTGAGTCCAGGAGACACTGGTGTGGTACTGAAGTGTCAGGTATGTGGCTTCAACTGTGACTCTCCTGCGCAGCTCCAGCAGCACGTACGCACCCATCTGGAGGTCAGGGTCCCAGCCGAGAGGAGTCCTACACCTCGCCAAAGCACCCCGTCCTCAACTGACCACACTCAGCTACACCCCCCTCCCCAGGACAGGGAGCCCCCGGCCTGCGTTCCCCGCCCGGACTCCTCAAGCCCGGGTGCAAACGGTGGCTCAGCCACTCCTCGAGGCTGCAGTCCTCCTGATCCAACCGCTTACCTGAGGATCAAAGTGGAGCCAAACTCAGATTCTGAGTTAGAGGGACAGGGGACAGACATGGTTGAAGACGGGGAGGAGGAGGCCAGAGAAGATGGCGATCAAGAGTCAGTAACAAAGAGTAGCACGGGGCACACTGCCGCTATTTCCTCTCAGTCCTCAACCTCTCCCAGGAGTCCATCTGCTACAGTGGTAAAGGCTGAACCAACGAGTCCCACTCCTGGTTCAAGCCCCGCCCATGTGGGCGGTTCAGGTTCAGTGTTGCCAGGGGGAGCGGTCTTCCTCCCCCAGTACATGTTTAGCCCTGAAGCAGCCATCTTGCCTCAGGCCTCAGAGATCCTGGCTAAGATGTCAGAAATGGTCCACAGCCGTCTCAAACAGGGCCAGGCTGTTCCTCAAACCAACCCAGCCGCCTTCTACCCTGCTGGGGCTTCAGCGGCTGTTGCTGCTGTAGCCGCTCCCCATAAAGGAGCAACGTGCTTTGCGTGCGACATCAATTTTAATAACATCAACAACTTCTACGTACACAAGAGGCTGTACTGCTCCAGCAGACACCAGGCAGATATGCCAGCCCCAGCTTCAGGCCCAGGGACCGTCAGAGATGCTCTTCCAGCGGCGGCACCTTCCAGCGGTGGACACTGTCCATCAAGTTCTCCTCAAGGCGGAGCGGTCAGCGGTGCGGGCAGCAGAGCGGCGTCGGCTTCCCCCACTGACTCGGACAATGCAGCGGGAAGCAGATTAACGGAGAGCAGGCGGCTGGTGGAGGTGAAGATGGAAACTTCAGTGACAAAAGAGGGAGTATCCTCCTCCTCTGAGGGAGAGGGAGGAGGTGGGAGTGCGGCAGGGGGAGGAGGAGGAGGAGGAGGAGGAAGAGCGAGCGAGGGCAGCCAGAGCCCGGCGAGCGGTTCAGCCGAGGACCTGGAAGAGGACCCCACCAAGACCTTCTGTGAAGCCTGCAACATTCGCTTCAGCCGCCACGAGAACTACACCGTCCACAAGCGCTTCTATTGTGCCTCGCGTCACGACCCATCCAACCACCGGGCCAACCACCTGGCCAAGGCCACTGCTGCAGCGTTCACTCCCCAGCCCTTCCGCACACGCAAGAGGAAGAAGATGTACGAGATCCACATGGCCAGAAATGAGGCTCTGGCTAAAGCTGCTGCTGCCGCAGCCGCAGCCCCATCCCCTACAACTCCCGGTTTGGCTGTCAAACAGGAAGTGTCGCCTGGTGCAGCGGGCAGATCTAGCCCTGAAGGAGACGGCCCGATCGACCTGAGCAAGAGACCCCGGCTCCAGGAGACACCTCGGGGCAGCGGCTGCGGTAGCAGCATTCTTCCTGCGCTGCCTCTCACTGACTACCACAAGTGCACCGCGTGCAGCATCAGCTTCAACAGCATTGAGAACTACCTGGCTCACAAGACCTACTACTGCCCCGCCACAACCCTCCAGCCTCACACCTTGGAGCAGCTCCACAGGCTCAAGAGGCCGGCCTCCACCTCTCCCACAAACAGGCCCCAGCAGGAGCGTCCCCAGCAGGAGCGTCCCGATATCCTTCACCCTCTGGAGGCCAAGACCCTGCCTGCTGATTGGGTTTCACACGCCCAGGGCACCTCACCCAGCCCTCGTCCCTCTGCCTTACCTGGCTCTGAGGCTGCATCCCCTCAACACACAACCACCACCCCTGCAGTCACGGCTGCAACTGGGGCCAAAGGCTTAGGCATTGTTTCACCCCATCTGACCTGTCCCTATTGCCCCAACAGGCCTATCACCTGTGACCTGGTGGAGCATTTCAAGAGTGCCCATGGCCTGATCCTCACCGTACAGCTGCCCCAGGAGGCCTATTCTCTGATTGGTGGCAAGGTCAGCCCCAGCCCTAGCATCAGCCCCAGGGACAGTGCACAGGCAACCACCTCAACTTCCACGCCCCCCCTTAACCTGCCCAAACCAGGTTCCCGAGTCCACAGAGACAGCATCAACGGTCGGGTGAAGAGAGAGCCCGCCTCCCCCTCCTCCCCTCTGATGAATGGTAGCCCCCTAGGTGGGGGAGCATCCCCTCCAACTAGCTCTCCCCTGGCTGTGTCCCCCACTAGGGCCCTCTCTATGACTGCGTCACCTGTGCCTGATGCCCTGAGGGAGACTATGGCGGCTTCTCTCCTTCCAGACAAGGCTGCCCTAGCCTTGGCCTCCCACCCTCTCCCTGTTCCGCCTGCTCTCCTCGTCCCAGGTCCTAAGACCTCATTGGTGTCTCCTGTGCAGAACGGTAATTCGCGCTTCTGTCGGCTGTGTAACATCAAGTTCAGCAGCCTGTCCACCTTCATAGCACATAAAAAATACTACTGCTCCTCGCATAGTGCCGAACATGTCAAGTGAGCTTGGAGACTCTCCCCCTCTTCCTCCTCATCCCTGCTTTCCTCTCTCCCAGAGCACTGGTTTTGCTTCCCTCACCTCCAACAAGCTCATTTGCACAGTGAAGTCCTTGGAGTTACAAATGATAAACGAACACCAAGGATTTTACTGTGAAAGTCGCCTCTGCTGCCAGCCTCCTGTCCTGTATGTGGGCCTAAGACGGCATTTGGCTGGCACGACCATGTATGAAATTGTGACTGTTACTCACATGGCAGGGACGAATTACAGCAGGTGTTACCAACACCTGGTAACTGACATTGCTCCTCCTATGGGTCAAAGTTCGTATTACACTAAGAGCTATGATGGATGTGGGAGTTACCTTACTAGCTACTGTAGCTGTTCACCTAGCTTCTTGGCTATCCAGCTAGTATCTACTGCACACACAGGTTTGCTCTTGTCCCTAGATTATTTCACCCCCATCCCCAGCTTCCTAAAATGACGTTCCCCATGTCTCGCAAAATGTTTGCTTTATGGGACATTAAAACGATCTGTCATGAACCCTCTCTATCTAACTAAAATGTTTATAATGACAGTAATTTGATTTTTTTAGCTAAACAGTTTTTAGCTGAAAACACATTATGTGGTATCACAATGTTACCAACTACCGAAGGATAATATTTCCAAATGGACAGTTTTGTTTTTCTTTCATAACCACAAATCTTTATTTTCTCTTTAAGATACAAGGGAGAGAAAGAAAATGTGAAATATTTATCTTTGAGTCCTCACTGATTTCATGTCAACAGAAAACTACCTACTTAGTGTCTGAGAATATTTGTATTTTTTATTTGTATATTTTTCATACTGTTCAAAGGAACCGTTTGGATCTGGGTGTGTTGAAGTGTATTTTTTAAGTGTAGATATGTAATATCTCTCACCGTAATCACTGGGATCCCACTGAATCGTGTTATCATGTTAGAATTTTGTCCTTCTTTAATGTAGACTCTAATTGATGTTGAGGTTAGAAATGCAACACTGTCTTTATTTTGACCCCCTCCAGTACACAACTAATAAGCTGCATAATTAACTTCCCCACATACTAAGTTCCCAGTGCTCAAATTTGACGTGCACTCATCTGACACTGGTGCTTTGTTTGGATGGAAAAGGGTGTTGTCTTGGTCCTTTTTCGTATAACTACCTGCTTTAATAGTAAACCAACTCCTATCCTCCTAAACCTACATAAAAAAAATAAGGTGTTGGGTTGTCATTAAACAAAATGTATGACGCTTACATATTGAGACTAATATTGTTACTTAAACCTACAGTGCATTGTTTTTTAGTAGGGCTAGGAGGACTCTGATATATTTAAGGTTTGCTCTTTCTCTGAAACAATTGTCTCTTCCTTGCATCAGATAAAACAATATTATCAGCTTCCCACAAAGTGTGTGAACTTGTAAGCACTCACAGGTCTACACTTTAATCATAGATAGCCATATTAAGTGTCTGATTCATACTAGGTTATCTGTACAACACATCCCACCGTTATTTAGTTTTTGTTTTTCACAACTCAGAAGGTGTGATTTGTTTTGTTTGTTTTCTGTCCGGCAATGAAGCAAAAAGAAAGAATTGTCAAGGTGCCACAAACACAGTAGATGAACGAAACCATGATGTGTAAAAGATTGCACTCGTATCTCTCTCTCTCTCTCCCTGGTGCATATTCACACCGTGTCCACATTATGTTCATTATCTTACAGTACAGTTTTAACCACCGCAGGAGATGCAATATTTGCTCCAACACAGTGACAGACTTACTACAGTAGATCATGTACTCATTAGGGCAGTGGTTCTCAACCACCCATCTGGTCACTTAACACATTGAGTGCCAGGGTTTTTTAAAAACAGGGTACAGTCAGTGCCTGGATTTTTAACCATTTTTGAACCTTTTTCAAGTAGTCACAAAATATTTTCAGTGATCACCGTCCTCACGGTGATCCCCTCATTACACACATAGAGGTCTCTTACAATCGGGGGATTTTTTTAAAAAACATTCGGTAATCCGTTCCATAGTTGCAGCCAGTTGAAAATAGTCAAAAATAGTCAAAAATACATAGTAAAAAAAAAAAGTACACAGGAGCCGAGATACAGGCTTTTGAAGTCATAAGTTAACCAGGAAGTGGATTAAAGTCTAAATCTTCGAAAAATGATATCTCCTGGTGCTGTGAAGGAAAAAAAAAATATATATATATATATTTTTTTTTTAAATATTTTTTTCCAAAAACGGTTATAACCGTTTTTGGCACACCTCGTTTGGATTATGAAAAACGGCCCGGACCGTTTTTGGCACTCAATGTGTTAACACGACAGCGCTTGCATTTTCAGAGCATGTTTATTTAAATGATCAATCAATCGATTGTGTTGCAGTTTGGATTAATGGAACTAACATAGTATACTTTAAGTCCCTATTTAGTCAAAATCTATTGACTAAACCTAAATACCATTAAACTTTTATTTTATTTTTTACATTATTTTAAATATTAATGTTATATTATCATTCAAATCTAGTGTTTTGCCCACTTGCAATATCCCGGCCCACAGGTTGAGAATCACTGCATTAGAGGATGAGCATCAATGGGTCTGTGAGCAACCACACAGGCAGATACAGTATGGGACTGTATTAATCTGTAGTCTCAAAGTTGAAGCATTGAGTTACAACAGTTGACCAGAAACTTGTTATTAAGCCTTTTCACCCAGTCTGGCAAGTCCTCAAGTAATGTTCTCTCTGGTTTACAGCCTCTTGAGTTCAAATGTGCTCTTATCACTGTCCGTATTAAGGATTCTTGCAAAAGTTGGACAATTATGTTTGTGTTCATAATATCACAATTTAAAAACATATTTGCTTCAATCCACCTGCCACCATTCATGACAAAAGTTGTTTTTTAATCTTATTTGTTTTGTTTTCTGTAGTGGATTACAGTTACCTTTTTGTAATCAGATTACTGTAATTCTGTTACATGTAATCTGTTATTCTCCATCCCTGATTATCTGCCTGTCTGTCTGAATATGGATGTTACTCCTGGTTTCCCATTTTATCCTCCGCGTGAGTAAATATATAGACACTCATACTGTAATGCTGGCTCGCTGGCTGGCTGGCTGGCTGTCTACTCCAAAAACTGGAACCAGTGGAGTTGTTCTTTTTTGTGAAGAAGCATTGTTGAGGACATTTTCATGATTTTGGGCAGTGCTGTTCCAGTTCCTTGAGTGTTTACAATTATATTGGACTCTGAGAAAGAGAGTGATGTCAGCTAGTCACAAATTGAGGAATTCAGTGCTGAACACGTTTGAATTTCCCCCTTTCTATTGCACTGTGTTGTATAAAAAATGTGCTGAATGTTTTAGTTTTAGGGTCTTTTTTTGTAATATATTTATGTTTATACAGCACTTTTCCTAATCCAAAACACATCATTCTACGCTGAAGGACTTTCTAAAAGATTTAAATCCTCTTAAGTAAAACTTAAAGTTGAAAACACACTTTGTGAATGATTTTAATGAGTCAGAAATGGAGAAATTTCTAATGAATGTCAGATTTCAGTTTATTTTTTATTTCTTCTTGTTTCTTTTTATATAGTTTCATTTCAAATCTCAAGTTCCACTACACTCTTGTCCAAACTATGCATGGGAAATAAAATGTCCTGAGAGACACTGAAGAAGAGTGACACTCTTATTTTTGTGCATGTGGCTTTGTTCTTTTGCTCAGAGTCATTACACCCACACAGTAACCCTAATGATGAGCCGTAGTGGGAATCCTTCACTTTAAAAATCAGTTTAGTGCTATAACCAATAAGTAAAATGTTCCTTCATGGAGAAGTGTGACTGAATTAATCATGAACTTTTCCATTAATCTTGATTTATACGCCATATGACAGTGTCGTTCAAAAATAGTCGATGCGTTGTTAGCTCGTAGATCGGCTGTATTCGCTCTGCGACACCACCGTACGGAGATTACATTCAGCATTAGTGTGCATTATGAATAATTGTCGCTGATAAAGAAATACTTGTATGCCTCAGCTCAAGGCTTTATCACCACTCAAAGCAAGTGCACAGACATGGTGAAATGCAGAACATATTTAGTTAATCAAGAAAGTTTGAGGCATCATATATATCTAAATACACACACACACACACACACACACACACGTGCATATGTGTGTTGCTTTATATTGCTGACAATTTACAATTTGGGCATTTAGCAGCATTTGTCCAGAACTGCCGATCCAACCGATATGCCCATATACTGTACTAGAGGTTCTCACACGCCGATCTGACCGATATGTCTGAGTCATAGAGCTGGGGCTTTGTCAGGGTACCCGTTTGTCTGTGTCCCTTTTGTGCCCATATATGGAGATCCCTGATGTCATTAGCATATGGCCATACCCTGTATATTGACATGCCCACCCATATATGGACATATCAGTTGGATCTGCGTTTCTGGAGCTTTCCCTCGAGTACTTGCCGATACTACGCGAGCCGAGTTTGAAGTCGGCCAGTCCCATATATATGCACATGACCATTATGTGCATAGCGGTCGGATCTGTGTCCCTGGACAACCGGATCTCCATATACTGTATGCCTATATATGGGCATATGGGGGTTGTTTATGGTTATGTCTGAGTCAGAATAACGTGGCTGTGGTCCTGCCTATATATGGGTATATGGGGTTTGTTTATGGTTATGTGTGAGTCAGAGTGACGTGGCCCGCTAACCGGCCAGCTGGTCCTCCCTTAAGCCAATTTTAAAATAGGATGGGCATATACTGATGACATCAGGGATCCCCAAATATGGGCATAAAAGGGACACTGACAGACAGATAGACGGTTATAACATGGAACTCTGACAACGGGTACAATGGGTATTACGAAACCGGGTGGGACATGCATTCACAACTTGCGTTGTTCCCGACTTGCATCGTTCCCGAGCGGTCTAATACACCTCACTGATTGGCAAGAGGGGAGAAGAAAAGGGTTTGGTACTCTAGTTATCAAAGTTGATTGGAGTCAGGTGAGCAAGAGATGAGTTGAGTCAATTATCAGATGGATTGGTCAGTGGGAGGAGTTGTTATCAGGTGAAATTGAAATCATGAGAGTA
The DNA here is from genome assembly GCF_963280865.1 of Gymnoscopelus braueri. Lineage (NCBI taxonomy): Eukaryota > Metazoa > Chordata > Actinopteri > Myctophiformes > Myctophidae > Gymnoscopelus > Gymnoscopelus braueri. The sequence goes on along the minus strand of NC_137610.1, from coordinate 37,769,220 downwards.
GAGAGTTATCAGCTGAGTGATTAGATTAGCAGGGGAGGAGATGTTTAGATGATATTTTACCAGGCGTGGTCCTCCCTTCCAAACATACAGTACGTTGTTCTAGCAGCTAGCTAAAATTTCCAGTCAAGCATGATATTTACATCTTCAACTTACCTGCAGTATGACCTGTATCGCCTCCGAGATGGTGATTGCTGGGGTCGGTGGGGTCTGTTGCAAGCTTGCAAGTTATCTTCTTTTGGCCTTGCAGTATACACTGGTCACTGATTGTTGGTAACTCTTATTAACATAACAGACTACACTTTGTAGCCCAGACAGTGATGGAGGTGTTCAGAACACTCTTGGTGGCTGAGTAGAAGTTCACCTGGATGGGGGCTGTGAGATGTGCATCCTGAGCTGGCCTTTCCTATGCGATGTTCTTGTCCCACTTCAGGGTGTTGGTGAAGGTGAGCCCCAGATATTAAAGCTTGACTATGCAACTTGTGTTGACAAACAGAGTAGGCCTAGGTGTTGTTAAACACCTTGTAATGTTTTGCAGTCTTGTGTACAGAGTTATTTTGTAAAACAAAGCTCATGTCATGTGGACAGAATTTATTAAAACGGAGGGGGAAAATATCTGTATACTGTGCAGTACCTGTGGACAGGCCCTCCGTCTCTGCTCCCTCTCACCATTTGGCACAGCTATCTCCACTAAGCCACTGAACAAAATGTTCTCTTCATTACAGTACCTATCTCATGTGAAGACATTAGGGGAATGGAACACTGAGTCAGGAGACAAGTCATGGGGGTAATCACTTGTTTTAAAATTAACCTGGAGTTCAACAAGAGGTGACAAGGAGTCACTTTACACACACAAACGCACACGCCCAGCACCCTGCACAGTAAAATCCTCGGTGTTAATTTATCCATTTGTAATTCTGAGAGTGTACAAATGTAATGAAATTGACCCTTTTGGGTCACATTTTGATTACATTTGTACATTTAGAGTTACATTAATACTGAAGGATTTTACTGTGTGATATCATAGAATTTAGACCAACAGTCAGTGGTAAAGTGTGGCAGATAGGAGGGCAAGCCAATGGTTACCTTGTGCACAGAAGCAGTGAGGTGTGACAGAAGAAATGTCTCTTATATCAGAGATGGCGGAGATCTCTCTCTCTCTCTCTCTCTCTCTCTCTCTCTGCATGTGTGTGTGATGAAAGATGGCAGCTAGTCACCGAGGGCTCTCATGTCATGTCAGCTTGTACTTCCTCAGACAAAGTAATGATAATAATACCTGGAATTTATATAGCGCTTTTATAAATACTCAAAGATGTTTTACATGTGTGTGGGGGCCAGGGGAGAGAAGAACAAACTAGAAAAAGTGCTCCTCGGAGCACAAGTCTCCGCCAGGTCAGGTAGATTATTGTGGCCTCCTGGTGGCGCTATAATAGGTCAATGTGAAAAGGGTGCCATTTCTTCTTAGGCCTTGCAGGGCAATCGGACACTGCATTCATGATTTGAGGCATTTTGTTCCAAAAATGTGGTTTGCTAAATTAGACCTGCTGGTGGCGCTATAACAGGCCAATGTGAAAAGGCTGGCATTTCTTCCTCGGCCTAGTGGGAATGTGCGCGCTAAATTTCACGGAAATCGCAAACTGCGTTCATGATTTGAGGAATTTTGTTCAAAACGGACCTATCCTGCAAACTTTGGAAGCCAATGTTAGCCAAGTAGGATGGAATATGAAATATCGGACACATCCATCTTGATCACATGACTATAGAGATACTGTGTACTGATTTGCGTGATTTTTGGACAGAATCTGAAGGAGTAAGAGCAAAAAAATTGTTTTACAAAACTCAGCCTCCTGGTGGCGCTCTAAAAGGCATACGTGAAAAATACAGGGCAAATGTTTTTCCTTGACCTCTAGGGAGTGTGCATGCAAAGGTTCACGCAGATCGGTGCTGCAGTTATAGGCTGATTTGAACGTTTTCAAGTGGCATTTCTTCCTGGGCCAAGTGGAAATCTACGTGGAAGATTTCACGGAAATCGCATGCTGCGTTCATGATTTGAGGCATTTTGTTCGAAATGAACCAATCCTGCAAACTTTGGAAGCCAATTTTAGCCAATCAGGAAGGAATATGGAATATCAGACAGATCCGTGTTGATCACATGGCTATGGAGATACTGTGTACCGATTTGCGTGTTTTTTGGACAAAATCTGTAGGAGTAATATCAATAAATGTGTTTAGCAAAAGTCGGCCTCATGGTGGCGCTATGACAGGCTGATCTGAAAAATGTGGGGCAGAGGTTCTGCTGTGGCATCCAGGGAGTGTGTGTGCGCAGTTTCACAGCGACTGGGTCAACGGTGGCGGAGATTAGCTGGTCGCAGACAGAAGGACGGACACACGGACGGACGGACGGACAGACAGGGGGCAAAACATACTCTCTCGCCATGCCTTTCGGCCTGGCGGAGACAATTAAACAGAGAGAACAAATGTATAAAGAAAAAACCTTAAATTTTTTAAGCGCTATAGCCAAATAGTAGTACTCTTTGTATTTTTCAAATTGTTTTTAAAAAAAAACTAATTTAATTTAAGCCAGTAATATGATGCTCTGCTCAACTGAACCAGGTGACCTCCAGTTAGATTTGCAACTACCTGCTGTGCAATACCAAAAGTGCATTCATTAATAATCATTGATGTAAATGTGTCCTAATTCTCACATGAAATAAACCTTGAAGATCAGCTGAAATGAAAAAAGTTTTTCACACTTTTAGAGCATATCACTTCTGTTTTCCCTAGACCTGTCATCACCTGTGTAGGCTGTGCCATAAGACGAGGAAAGGCTAATTGTTCACTGGCGCCTGGCCAATGGAGCCAACAAGAGTGTGGGCTCCCCCACTTAGTGGCTGCCAGTAGCCAGGCACCCTCAGATCTCCCCTCTCCCGGCCTCCCCACCACCACCCAGAACGACAAAGGACTTAATATCAACTCACACGCACGTAATGTAACATATTTATATATAATCCACTTTTAAAACGATTCACACAAACACATCGCTTTCTTAAGGGTTTGATTCTGCGTGGTTTGATCCATTTGAACTGGGGGCGGGGCCGTCGGTCCTCAGTGACTGGGTCTTACACACACACTGGAGAGGAGACTCATAATGGCAGAGACTGATGCATTGTAAAAGTAAGAATGAAACGTTTAAAAACGTAATCAGACTGTCTTTACCACCTCACGTGAATTAACGTATTCCCTGATTGATTCATATTTAAATTTTAGTTGGAAAACAACTGCCATAATTACTGGCATATTACATCAATAGCCATGGTTCACATGGCTCGTCACGCATGACAGTCATGTTTCAGGGCTACTGGTATATCAACTTTGGCAGTGCTGTTAAGTGTTAACTGCATCAGGGATATAAACACACAGTTAAAACACAAAAATACAAAAAACTGAAAATCTAAACCGACTGTGACTGTCCAAGACACATTTTGTAATTTAGTAGCCTTGATACAAGACTGTCATATTATGACAGATGACCATCTTGATCCAAGACTAGTAATTTAGTAAAGTTTGCATGGCTTTAGGCTTACAACAGTAGGCTATGATTGAGTTCCCATCACCAACGCAAGCCTTGTAGCCAGAGCTTTCAATCTCCAAATTACAACGAATTAAAAACTCGGGACAATGGATAAACAGGATATAGGCTACTGTTGATGGAATATGTTATCAACTGGAAATGATGATAATAAATGGAGTTGTTTAGGACGTTGGAGGAAAATCGACTGACATGGTGAGTAGCCTAATCTTCATGTACAGAATTAACTGGCTGTGCTAATGTTATAATCATTATAGCTTAGATATTAATTATTTTTAAGCGAACTTCAAGTACTCATTTTAAGGAGTTGGTGGAGTTTACATGTTCTCCCCATGTCCCCTATAGGTACCATAGAGTTAAAAATAATAGAGAGGGCACCGAATATCCCCTCCCATCCACTTGCATTGAATTGCTCACCCGGCGCATGGGCCGAAATCACCCCTTCTTCCGGGTTGGAAATGTGATGGGCGAGGCCTATTTGGGGCTTCTGCGCGTCACTTCTGTGACGCGTTTTGCGTCACAGAGGTGCGCAGCCCCGTGCGCAAGCTCGTGCACAAGCTTGTGAGTCGAACCCATTGGTCGAAATGGTTTTCGCTCGTTCATGTACAGTGGCCCCAGCTGCAGTACCTAATGGCCAGCATGTCCAATGCGCTTCAATGCAACCACTGGGTTCTGGGGGCTTGGTAGGTACCCTCACAAAAAAACATGCAGTAATCCTGATAATGATAATTCACAAATTTATCTTTGCGCTCCACTCATAGAGTAAGTTAGGCGCCGGTGATTGTCATGTAATTTTGGGTTGTATAATAATCCCTATGCACCAGACAGGCAAGTGTGTCACCGCCAAAGCCCTGCCCCTTTGTGGGGTTATACTCCTCTCCATTGTAAGCCTATGCTATAGAGTACCGAAGTCCTGCTGTCACTGTCTCCCACTATTGGGTCACGGCGTAATTCTTTGTGTTGGAATCTTAGATTGCGTCATACCAAAAATAAACAAACCACCCCGGCGTTTGTGTCAAGTATGTGACTGGAGAAAAGATTTGTACTTTTCCACCGTCAGTTGATGCTTCATATCCATATGAATGAAATCGCCGGGGTGATTAGTTTATTTCTGGAACACTGTTCTTATATGCCGCGATCTAAGATTCCCCTATGGGAATTCTATTACAAAAAATAACGCTGTAATCCAGGGAGATAGTGCCCTCTAGTGGCAGTGATGTCAGATTTTGGTGCTTATATATATTTTTAATCAAATTTTTTTAAATGTATTTCCAAAAATCTGTAATATTTGAGTATTTGATTTTGTTGAGAACGAGAGGTTTGTTCAGATTACTTCCGTATTCCGCACGTCTTGTTGTAGTGTTCCTCCAGATGTATTTCATCTTGTTCATTTAATGTAATCGATCGATCTTTCTGTCTATCAACAAAGGTATCTATCTCTGTGTGCTTGTCTATCAATCAATAAATCTGGAAGAACAGTCAATACGTGCGGACTGCGGAAGTAATCTGACGTGACGTCATCAGGTCTGAAAAGAACACATCTCTCGTTCTCAACGAATATACATTATGTTATTATACTATATTATAGTTAAATTATCAACATAGTATGGAAATGCTCAGAATATTTCCAGCTTGTCGGAAATATAATCGAAAAAAATATTGCATTGTGCTGTCAAAATATATCAACTAATTAATCTCAAATAGCATTGGGTTACAATAGGGAGCATGCCCCCAAAAAGGGTAGCGGCTTTGGCGGTGACGTGTTACCGGTCTGGTGCATAGGTCTGAAGGTTTCAGGGAACCTATTGACTCTTCATAAAGATGAGTGAATTCACCTCACTGTCCCCCTCTCCTCACACCCATGTCATTTTCTTCTTTCTTGGGCCTACATGGAGCACTTAATGAAAAGGGATTTTTATCTACACCTTGCCTCTACCCCCCCCCCCCCCCCCCCCTCTGCCAGGCTAATTAGAGATGCACCGTAGGCAGGCTGAGGATATATCCTGCCTAATGTTCAGGAGGAGATAGCAATGATTGTACCCTAATTAATGCATCTTTACTGGATGCCTGCAGAATGGAATGAGAATGGACGAGACAGGAGGAATCTCTATCATTGTCTGGTATGGCCTTTTTTAATCAGAAATACATTTTAATATGAATCTCTGAGTATTGAATTGTTCTGTAGGATGAATGTCATACTTGATTGGAGCACTGGAGACTGCTTAATTCAGATTCTTTATGAAGATGTCCCCTGGTTTTATCTTCAAGGTTTGTGGGGAAAAGTTCAGATTTGTCAGACAAAATTGTCAGTGATTAGTGCAGTGTATTGCTTATTGCGGACATGTCAACAAGTGGCCATATTGCTCGTGGTTAGTCTGAACTGAGAGATCCCTTCACCTGAAAGGTGCACAGTAATACTTCATGTGAAAGGAGTGCCTATTGTACAATAACTGAGCCTGAGGTGTTGAGGACCAATTTCCCACGATGAGAAAGAGCGCTAAAAGTATTGGGGGGGTGTAGTTGAATAGATGAGGGGAACAAGAGAATAGATCGTTACGAAGAAAATTGAAACTATTCACTGCCACACAAGTGCTGATGCTCTGAAAACGCTCCGCTGCACAATTTCGACCAGTAGTTCAATATATCAACTCATACTCGTGTGCGTGTGTGTGCGTGTGTGTGTGTGTGTGTGTGTGTGTGTGTGTGTGTGTGTGTGTGTGTGAGCCTGTGTGCGTGCATGAGCTCTGAAGCAGGAAAATCAAACTCGTACATAATGTTCTACTGTGCTGTTGTCGTAGCTCACACAACTTTTACAGCGCAATGCCAGATGGTGCAATCTGGAAATTATCAGACGATTTCCCCAAAAAAATCATGTTCTACAGTTCTATAGAACTTTCCTTCTCGAATCCGAGAGGAATCCAGAGAGAGCCAGAAAGTGAGACAAGAGCAGATAAAAAGATTGTTAATCTAATTCTTTCTGGCTCTTTCTTCCTGTTCTACAAATGCACTGCATGAGATTATGAATAGGCAGACAGAGACCCTTTCATAATATTAATAACGTGTCCCTTTAGAGACGTTGAGGTACTTTGCACATATCTGAATTTGTCCTCTTCATTTACCTAGGAGCAGTGGACTGGACACTAGATAAATTGAGGGGAGGGGGCAGTTACAGGTTAAGTGTCCTGCTCAGCCGACACTTCGACACATTTTTAACGGCGTAACTTTGCGCCATGGCACATAGTCTTGACTTTTGCTTTGGGGGTGTGCAAAAATCATTTGGTATCTAGACAACGCGTGTAAATTTAACCAGAATAACCACTGCATCAGGGGGACAATTCTTTGAGACACAGATCCAGGTTTTTGACCAATAGCAATGGCATCACGTGACGTTGATCCCCTTCCCCTATTCGCTCATACTAGGACATGATGTATGTGTAGGCAGAAGAATATGGAATGTGGAAGATGGGGGCCTACTGGAAGTGCCGAGGGTTGAACCAGTGTTATGCCAAAATCTGTCCACTGCCGAGAAATGTCCGGGCCGCTGCGGGAGCGAGCAAGGAAGCGGATTCCCCCTCCCCTCCCAGTGATCTGTGGCATTCTGCAAGGAAGCATACTAGGGCCTTTTCTGTTCCTAATATATGTAAACGACTCACCTGGTCTGAGTAAAGGGGGGTGGACAGTTCTTTGCAAGCAAATTTGTATTGCCGAATACTGTCCGCCTCCTTTAATTTCTGTTTTTGGAATCAGTGGGGTCAAATAGTGCTGGCATCGTGTCTTTGGGGCTGTTTGGAGTTGGCATAGCCATTTTCATGAATGCACCACTCACCTGCTGGTCTGAGAAAAGTGGGGTGGACACTTCCTGGCAAGCAAATCTGTATTGCCGAATACAGTCCGCCTCCTTTAATTTCTGTTTTCGGAATCAGTGGGGTCAAATAGTGCTGGCATCATGTCTTACGATTCTCAGACTCTCTACCCAATTAGCTATGACTGCCTTTTATGGGCTAGGATGCATCTAAAAACATAAAGTAAAACAACATAAATGTATTCACTTACGGTCACAAATGACAAAGGAGCACCATAGAAGGGAAATTGAATGTCCAATATTCTTGCATGATGCATAAAGGATTACCCATTAGTGTTGTAGGCAGTTGGTGTAAATTAAGACATAATGGGACGTTAACTTAATGTTGTTAAGTGAGAGGGGGAAGGTTAAGGTCAGCTAGGAAGTAAAAAAGATAGCGTAAGTGAAAAGATTTCATAACACTGTAGCCGAATGATTTCAGAGGGGAATTTCACAGTTCATAACAATGAACTCTGAAGCTGTATTGATTCCTCTCCTCCCATGGTGCCCCCATTTAACATTTATGAACTGACCACACATAGATAAACACTTCACAAACCCATAATCATGTTATAAGACATGGCATTTGAGAATTCCCAAACCCAGTCCACTAGCCTTAGAACCTTCTATAACCATCTCTTCTCCCTCTGATAATTTCTCTTACATTGACCAAACGATTGGCCATTATTTTCCTTCAGAGCAGTTACTTTATTGATCATGCTTAAAAGCACTATTTAATCTTGCTTACTGAATTGATTCTTGACAACTCTATACAATACTGTACATCTGCAATAATGGTATATACAAGAACACATCAGCTGTCTGCGGTGGTCATCAGTTGCCTTCATTAGTCATTTCTCTCAAACACATAACCTTAACGTTGATGACAATGCTAAGGTATGCTACCCAAAAGAGTACACACACATCTGAAAAAACATTTAAACCGGTGCAAACATAACTGGATAAAAACTAGGGAAGGATATCGGTATACCATTCTGATCAAAACGTTGTACACAATAAATTTCACTTTGGGAGCATCAAAAACAGTGTTTGGACATCTTATATTTTCTCTTTCAATAATATGCTATCCTTCTCAATCACTGATGATGTTAACACATGTGCCAGACATTGTACATACATGCACACACTAAATGCATCCTCTTAAAAGACTGGGCATATATTCTTTGATCAGAACAGAGTGGCACCATGGCAACACACACACACACACACACACACACACACACACACACACACACACACACACACACACACACACACACACACACACACACACACACACACACACACACACACACACACACACACACACACACACACACACACACACACACACACACACACACACACACACACACACACACACACACACCACTTGTCATTCAATCAAACAGCCCTACCAACTGTTCCTCATTACTGCCCCCAGACTCTTTTGAGTTAGTCACCACCACCCACCAGTTTCTTGCCCACGCTTACACAACTTCTGAGCTTCTTTCTCTCTCCAGTGAACACTACCTCCAGCTAAAAGGAGGGTGACATTACACTACAGCAAGGATCCAGTTATTCTTCATTGAATGACCATGTTGTAGGCTGAGACAAAAACACTTTTTTCAGTTTAAAAATATGTTGTTTTGATCTCTCGTCTCCAAGGGGGGTGTGTGTGTGTGTGTGTGTGTGTGTGTGTGTGTGTGTGTGTGTGTGTGTGTGTGTGTGTGTGTGTGTGTGTGTGTGTGTGTGTGTGTGTGTGTGTGTGTGTGTGTGTGTGTGTGTGTGTGTGCGCGCATTTTGTCTAACAAAACTCTCTGGGAGGGATGGAATTTAATTAATATTTATTTGAAAAACCTTAAAGATTTCTTTCTTACATTTTATTAGAATATTAATAACCAAAGGCCACAAATCTCATAGACAAAATCTTACAGCCTCATATCTTCAAATGTTCCAACATTTGAAAGGACATAAAGAGTATGAACACTTTTGACACGGTTGACATTTTGTTTGCGCTTGGCACGCATTTTTTTCTTCTTTTTTTATGCAGCTGAAAGGGTTATCAAATATCCCATGAAACAAAATAAAATGTCCAACTTCTGGTTTTACCAGAATACACCTTATTTAATTGTGATCCATATCTGGATAGAAAGACGGAACACACGTGAATACACAGTGTAAATTAACTTCCAAATTGACTTCCAGTCTTCCAGAAATGGGTTGGTACAGCTGGCCTGTTTGTTTTGTTTGACAAGATAAACATTCTACAGTATTTCCCCACTTACACACACATTTTGCATAATACACAAATACACAAAATAATACTTAACCACTTGTATATTTATACTTACTTGACTGGGGTCCCCCAGGGCTCTATTGTCTCAATACCAAGCTCACAACACAATGCGTTGTGAACTTGTAGATCTGCTATTTTCACTGATTGTTTTCACCAGAATAGGGACGCTACTAGGGTTCATTTGATTAATAATGTCCTCTGTGAGTAGCAGTACCTGTGCACCTTCATGTTCCCTGGAGGAGGAACCCTTCTAATTCTTCTGACCCTCCACCCTTGGGCCAAAAATCCTGCTTGCACACAAGATATCTCAAAATCTATGATTACAGATTGCCATGACACTTCTGTCCAACGCTCTCATCCCAAACAAGATATTTTCCAAACTACTACCTGAGGTGTCAGGAGCAGCACAATCTTTGTCTTTTCTTTCCTTTTTGGATTAATCTTTCAATATGATGCACTTAGTCTTTAGTTTTTTTATCTTCCATTATGATGCACTTAAGAGTGGCTGTAGTGTTTCTTCCACTTTTTCCTTTGCTGAAAATGGAGGAGGGTTTTAGAGCCTCATGCATGGTTCACCGTGATCATTTTCCAATCACGAAGACCACAGTATCGACTGCAGCTTACTAAGCCCTACAGAAATAGCCATCCAGCCCCCACCATCCAACATCGCTCCATCCTGCATCCACCCCTCTGTCCTCTCCTCTTTGGTTGCCATGGTAAAAAATTATCCAGTTTCTATAAAGACCTGAGACATAGATTTCTACTCCTTTTTTTCTTCTTAACTTTTTTCCTGTATGAGCCAACGTTACATAATCAACAGGTTCTTCGTTCCCCAGAACTATGTCCCCTGGAGAGATAGAAATGGTGAAACCACAGAAACTCACTGAAGCTTTGACATGTCAGACGTAGCAATACTGTGTTTCATTTAACACCAGTTATGGTGCAAGGAATTAGCCATCACACAGTGTTATGATCTAGTTAGTATAATTAATGATGATGTTTAAAGTAATACTATAGCTATACTAACTAAAGTAAAATGTTATATCTTTTGTGAGTGGCAAATGTTTCACAACACCCATTCCATGATTTCACCCCCGAAAGCCTTTATAAACATATTTTCTATTGAAAGTGGACAGGGGCTTCTTTCCCGTGAAAATGACGTCATCCGGCCGGATTCCTTTTTGTTACTACCGCGCTAATAACAAAAAGGAATCTCACGCTGTTTTTAAGACATTATAGGATTTGAAGATGGAAAAACAACAGCAAAAGAAAACACAGCTCACGGTAACTAATGCTCCACTGGCTAAGAGAAACGATTCGCAGATAGTATAAAACAATAAAAGAACGCTTTTTGAAACGCTTCCTCCTTCCGGTGAAAACAAATGGAATTCTGGGTAATGCAGGACTACGCTAAATACATGCAGTGACGGTAGTGACCAGCAGACGTTGCTAAACATCATTATATGTGGACCTGCCTTGTATTGCTTTAAGTTAAACCCACAACAATTTACCTGCCCAACAATTTAGCTTTTAGCACCATGTGTGCTATTTCAAGAAATCCAAACATCTATTGTTGTGTCTACAAGGTTATTCTAGCAAGGTCTTGGGGTCAGCGACTACATTCGTGAGTAAATGAAAAAGAAGAGCCCTCTCCCCAGCTTCCATTCAACGTGATACATTGACAGTAGCCTACTGCATGCCCATTACTTTGACTAGACTACACCTCTTTAGTTAAACCTTGTAGATATAAACCTTGAACTTGGAGTGGAACATTTCCCAGCTTTATACAAGGTAGATTTGAAATGTTCCCTGTGGCAGGTTTGAGATGTTACTGACTTTCAAAAGGAGAGGGCTAACACTTAGATTTATGCTCTACTCGAGCAGTAACATTTAATTACATTCTTCTGAGTGAGGATTGCAATGTCAAAACCCTTTTCTCAGCCAGGATTTATTTATTTACCACAGCTTGTTTCTGTTTTTGATATTTATAGGTACTGGCATCGCAACACGTTGTGAGCTTGTAGATCTGCTATTTACACAACTTTTGCATGATGATGTAGGGCATTGAATGATGAAGTAGGGCATTCATTTACACCAAAAAAAACTACATAAAAAGTTGAAAGATGGAGAAGCAAGGTTTCTGCCCGACGGTGACGATAATATACTATATGCACTGCATGTGTTCTCTGTTCAATGTAATTATAATGTCACACATACCAATCCTGTTTTAGTTCATTAGAGATACCGTACACATTCCCCTAGCGTTCCTGCAGCAATCTTACATTGCCATGCAACTGATGCACGTATGTTCTCCATTGGCATGGAATCTTTATGTAGAGATGGGTGGATGGTGGTGGAGGTGAGGAGGATGTGATTCACTCTGATTGACTGCCTGTTTATCTGCCTGTTTATCCATCACCCATGCCTAACTGCCAATCTGTAAACAAAAACAAAACAAAAAAAACATTTTCATTGGTAAGATTCTTCAAAAATATTTTCTCTGATGTAGTATTTTTATTATCAATATTTGCACTGCGGCCCGATCCTTTAACCAATCAAGACCTATATACAGTACGTCATCATGCAACGTTCGATGAATATAGAATATGGCCGATCTATAAGCCCAGAACATACCATTGTGAGGTTGAAGGTTTGCACAACGCGTCTCATAGTGATGTTGTCTGCTTGTCTCATACCAGGCAGACCTCAAAACAGTGTTTGTGGACCGGCTTCAAATGCTATCAATGAATGCATTGAATGGGACATTATCACGTTTTATCAGACCATTGAATGGGTGAGTAGGCGACATACTGACCTACCCGCTATTTATCAGACCATTCATTGGGTGTAATCAGGAGATATTGACCTACCCGGAGGCAGAGCAGTCCCCACAACATGATTTACGATTATGTGCCGAGTTATCGGTACATAACTCGGACGGCGCTGAGTAGGCTCAAGCAAACGTCGCAACGTTCAGCATGGCAACTCGCTCGCTTTGACTCGCTCGGTGGTGCCTCACGTGGCTCCAGTTCGCTTGAGACTGCGCGCCTCCGACATGGTCCGAAACCGAAACTTAACCATGTCCTGATAACACCCAATGAATGGTCTGCTAAAAACGTGATAATTCCCCATTCAATGCATTTATAGCATCCGAATCAGGTGGTTTGTGCCACGTTTGGTGCGGATTGGAGCATCGGTGTACCTGTGGCGCCTCGGGCCACACATGGCCCCTGGTGTGACTATTGTCATGGCAGACCCCTGAACAGTGTTTGTGCCAAGTTTGGTGTGGATCGGAGCAACGGTGTGTCTCACAAGTCTGTATGTTACATTTGTGATGTCCACGGTCAACCCACCCAACCTACAGGCGATTTTAATACGATTTTGATTCTAAAGTATTTTTACTCTGTCCTAAATAGTTTTTTTTAGCACTGCCTGGTCTCTAATGAAAAGAACTTACTTAGTGTTCTTACACTACTGTACATTTTGAAACTTTTCACCCATAATGACATGCCCAAAATATGAACACCAAGCTGGAAGTGGTTAAAGCATATCAGACAGCAAGTACAATGATTTGGTAATCAGCTTATATAGAAAGAGACAGCCATGGCTTCCTATCCAGTGTGAATAATGAAGCTGTCATATGGAGGGGGAGTAAGTGATAGACTGAGAGAGAGAGAGAGAGAGAGCAAGGGAAGCTAAATAAACTATTAAGAAGCATACAGCATCACTGGTCATTACCCTATGTATGTGATTTTGGCCAATTCACCACTCTTACAGTATGCCTAATTTATTCTCTGTTGTGCAAAACAAAGTATGAATCAGTCTTTAGTCAGCCGAGCCAGCAGCCATAAACCATGACACACACACACACACACACACACACACACACACACACACACACACACACACACACACACACACACACACACACACACACACACACACACACACACACAAAGATAATGTAATTGGATTGAACCATACAAGTGAGGACTTTTTCTCATCCTGGTGGATGTACAAAATCTAACACACATGCACATTGCAGGGTCACAATCCTTATAGTTGCTCCCACTGACATTAAACATAACACAACTATCAGATATAATGATCAGCGCCAAGCCCTTTACTGCAACCCACTGACTACTCTAGAGGGAATAGGTTTTTCAGTCACAACTTACTATAGAGAGTAAATTCATACACATAATTAATACCTAATTTATGATTAACTAATACATTATTTCATCATCAATTAATGTTGAAGTAACTATGACTTAACCACAAGTAATATATCACATTAGTTAAGAATGTTATTCCACAGAATTCATATGCTACCATAATATTATGGGCCACACCTTAGTGTGTTTGTATATCAGTTTTTTTCTGTGACTTCTATGCCCAGGATGACTGCTCATAGACAGGCAGGATTAGCGAGGCAAGTCGTTCTTTGGATAGGCGTGAAACTGCACGCACACTCCCTAGAGGCCAGAGCAGAACCTTTACCCCAAGTTTTTCACATCGGCCTGTTATAGCGCCACTTTTTGCAAAACAAATGTTTTGATATTACTCCTACAGATTTTGTCCAAACAACAAGCAAATCGGTACACATTATCTCTATAGTCATGTGATCAACATGGATCTGTCCGATTTTTCATATTCCATCCTGATTGGCTAAGATTGCCATCTAAAGTTTGCAGGAGTGGCTCGTTTTGAACAAAATACCTCAAATCATGAACACAGTGTCCGATTGCTGTGAAACTTTGCACGCACATTCCCTCTATATAAGCCAAGAAAGAAATGCCACCCTACATTTTTCAAATCGTCCTTATGTTGGAGCTATAACAATAACTCTTGAACCGTAGGTCATACAATCAAGATTCTATCAGACAATGGTTTCCAGCGTCCTTTTCTATCCTGTGGTGTTCTGGGGAGGCAATGACAGAGGGACACACTCGGACTGGACAGATTGATTAGGCGGGCTGGGAAGGTGACTTGACTCTGTGGTGGCAATGGCAGAGAAGAGGACTTTAACTAACACAGTATCCATACTGGATGATGCCAGCCACCCACACACAGCACTTTACTCACAGAAGAGCGGTGTTGGCTCACACGCTCTGGACGGGGTAGTTTCGCCTGTGGATCCGTGTTCGGTGACACAGTGGAGCGTGCCGAGACTGTCAGGGGTGAGCGGAGCGCACCATATACAGTACGGTGTACCTGGGTGTAATTCTGCGTGGTGGAAACCGGTTATCGGTGTGAAGCCACGGAGTGAGATCCCTTCTCATACCGAGATAATTGCGTTGCTACGCCGTGGATCCGTTTAGGTGACACATCGGGCACGCGGCCCAAAACAAGGAAACAAAAAAGTTTGGAGCACTCTGGGGAGGACGATCTCTGTCTGCAATAACAACTCCGACCTACAGGTTAATCGGCAAACCTATTCAGCGGCCAGCGGGGGAGTGTTCCTCTGCATGTGTTATATGTCAGGAAACTAGACCAGGAGACCTGGATGTGCCAGACCCCTATACTCGAGGTGACGTCGAGGTGACGTCATGCCGACATCTGATTGGCTGGGTAGGAAAAGAGGGACAGACCGACCGACCGACAAAGCCTCATGTAGGCCGACCCCCTGGGTCTGGCAACAAAAAGAACCAGTCATCAGTGACAGTGACTACATGAGGGAATAGGGAATTGGCATAACAATTGATCATCAGATGTATGTACAGTAGGCCTATAGTATGTATGTATGTATGTATGTGGGTGACAGCAAAAGAGAAAAAAGTCAGAGATACAAAAGAGAAAGAGGCATAAAAAAGAGATTGAGACTGAACCCATTTACCATTTCTTGTTTTAGCATCTGTTTGTGTAGTCTACTAAATTGCATTCTGAATGCAGAGATTTTTTCCTTGCAACAGGACACAGACGTTATTTGTCATCATCATCATAATCATCATAACCATCAATTTGGCTCGTCTACAGTAATCATTCGGTTCTGCAGCTACCATTGCATTTTCCCCTGTGCCTTGTAACAGCTGAAAATAGAGCAGAACTGAGATAAATTGGAGCTGACATTGTTTTGGTCAATCTGAATGGCCCTAGCTTACTAAATAAATGCTACTCAAATGGAGACAGACAGGTGACAACACTGTAATCAATACAAACATCAACAGCCGGCCTATTCAAGCTGACCTATTTCTTCCTCACTGCTGCTTTACACTCATGCTTGCTGTTGGTGAAGCAGCTGTGCAACAGAGGGGGTTTATGTAGGAAATAACACACTGATGTCTGATTAGTGGGGGTAAGGAAAGACACACTGACTTACACACTTAGGGTAGTGTTTTGTGCTGTTTTTCACTGTGAGCACTTTCTTTTTCCCATGTATTTGCACTGATTGAATGGACACTTTTTTTGATTGGCATTGCACTGATTGAATAGACACTTTTTTTGATTGGCATTGCACTGATTGTAATGGACACTTTATTTGTTTTATGACGAGATACGGTGAGACACTTATGAAGCACTGATTGTAATTGACACTTTCTTTGTTTTTATGACGGGATACGATGAGACAGTTATGAGGCACTGATTGTAATGGACACTTTATTTGTCTTAAGACGGGATACGGTGAGACACTGTAAGACACTGTAACCTGTGTTGTTGGTTTTCCTGTGCAGCGCAGGACGGGACACGGCGAGACACTGTTGTTTTCCTGCATAGTGCAGCAATACCGTTGCTCTGTATTGTTGATGCTTCTTGTTTTTATTTTTGCCTCTGTTGCTGTATATGACAGTACTTTTTATTTTCCTTATACTCTTTACCTCTGTACCTTAACTGTTGTGCCGCCTCTGGGCGACTGAATTTCCCCTGCGGATAATAAAGGTATCTATCTATCACAGTATCTATGTCTCGCTGCAAAATTGCCCATAAAGTTGAAAGTTAGATGACACCTGATGACATGATACCTGAATTGTGAGACACTAACATTTTTTTAAATCTTTTGTTGTCTGCATTGTTTGAGCTTGTAGATCAGCTATTTACAGAGTGGGTCACACTACCCACACATGCATGCAAATTGACAAATTGCCAATTACTGTCAGCCAAGGGCATGACAACCTTCTTATTAAGCTGTCCAAGCTGTGAAGATAGCACTGATCACCTTCATCTACATGTACACCTGAACATGTTTGGATGATGTATCATCAAATAATGATCCCACTCATTTCCACCAAAAAGATGCAGTAACAAAATGCACGTTATGCATTTCTGGATCAGGTGTGAATATTCTAGCCTTATGTGAGAGCTTCTACGTGTGGTGCCATGCCAGTTGTCTGATGGCCCATTGATCCTAACTCCGATTGGTCAGACGGCGCACATTATAACTGTCTAAGACTAACCTTAAAAAAATATATGTAATTGCTATTGGGACGTAATAATGGAATAATTAATTAATTAATAACTAGAAAATGTGCTCCTCGGAGCACAAGTCTCCGCTGGCAGACCCGTGCTATTTTAATCAAATGAAATCACTTACCATATCTTTAACCATAGTTCTCTAGGAATGTTCTAATTCTTACTTAAAATAGAACATGTTACTATATCATAGCAATTATATTATCATAACAATAACTAATGAGATACAGTAGGGTAAAAGATATATCTTTTAGTTAAACAAAAAGTTCTTTGTTAAAAGGTGAATGTTAAAGTAATTTATGTACCCCTGAGATGAGGAACAATGTCAGAGACATTGATGTTGGTTGTCAACATGACTCTGGCCCCAACTGCTACAGACACGACCTCCCGTAAGCCTCCTGTATGCGATGGGTTGCTTGATAGTGTAACATTAACTAGTCCTGTCTTACAATCTTTTTGTGAATCAATTGCGGTGATGTTGGATATTTCTGTTGGCAACTTTATTAGCTTTTCGCCATTGTGTGAATCTGTGGCTGCATTTGTTCTGAAGACATGCAATTCGTCACTTGGGTATGAGGGATCTGTTTTAGAGACGATTCTGGTGTGTAGCAGTGCAATGTCTTCTGCACAGCATGTGTTTGTACGAACTCTCATAAGCAGTTCTGCAAAGGGTTGGTCATCTTTCTGGCGCATCGTTTCTGTTAGTTCAAATAGTTGGAAGTTTTCTTTCCACAATGAACCATGTAGTCTGACATAGGCATCAGAAGGGGTATCGAATACTTGTTTAGCCATGACTGGTGGTAGTTGGTACAGGTCACCGACTGCGAGGATACTGACATTGCCAAAACGGGACTCTGAGCTGTGTATGCCTGTGTAGTGTGTATGGGGGTAATTTAGTGATTAATTATCATTAAATGTCATGAATATCAATGAAATTATATATCACCAGTTTACCTGTTTTTAATACAGATCAGTCTCATAAACTCTGAAGGATTTTGAATTCTTGGCTGAGGCAGGGTCATAGATCATCCAACAATATACAAAAGACAAACAAGTTTTATTTCTAATCAAGGAAGTTTATTAACTCAAAGGCATAAGCCATAGGAAATATTAATGTTCCAATACAGCCGTACAAGATGTAATTTCTGCTGTGGTCCCTGATTAGAACTTTATGTGCTAAAAATGGAATCCTAATTGTTGTGAGCTCCTAGACAGAAAGAGATAGAAAGAGGGGAAGGTAGGTGAGGGCTGAAAAGAAATAAAGACAGTAGTTAAAGAGCCCTGTCAATAAGTTGATGAAAACAAGCCTAATACACATACAATCCTATTGCTGTTGCACATCAGATGATGGGAACAGACCTGTGATTGACAGGGGTCACTTCTCAAGTAGCGTTCTGGGGCTGTTGGTATTTGTCGCCTGCCTCACTGCCTGCGTGCCTGGCTTTCTTCGACACTCCTTAAGTGCCAGCAAGTCTTCACTGTTAACAACAGCCGTCTTTTATTCTTCTTTAGAGTCTATATTCTTCACGAAAGAGAGATTGTAGGTGATACTTTCTCTCTCGACTTTCCACTTTCCACTTTCAAACTTTCGACTTTCCACTGTCCACTTTCGACTTTCCACTGTCCACTTTCCACTTTCCACTTTCCACTGTCCACTTTCTTCTGTCCACTTTCGACTTTCCACTGTTGTGTTGAAAGACACAACTTTGATTCCTTTGCAGTAGATGAACGCAATATTTAATGACTTGAAAATGTCAATGAATCTTGTAGTTCCCATTCAAATTAAACAAAACAAGAATACACCTAACTGACACTAAGACAAGAGAAGGGGAGGATAACGTAGATAAGACCAGACAAGACGAGACCTAGACTGGACTGGGTATTGGTCATGAAGAGATGGTCTTTTATTCTCCATCCTAAATACCATGTGAAACTCAATCCTCTCCCTGTCATTGGCTGAAACACAGGAAGGTATGTTTAGAAAGAAAGGGGGGGAAGAAGAGAAATCTGAGCCCACAACATCAACTAATTAACTCAACCTAAAGTTGATTCTCTTACAAGGATTTATTGTCTCCGCCGAAGGTGGAGAATATGTTTTCGCTTTGTGTGAGCAAACATTGTTAGCCAAGCTAACATTGGGCAAGCTCCACGTGACACGTGTCAATTTGTTGACACCAATGCCTCTGATTGGCTAGAGGGACGCGTGACGAAATAAAATTCTATAAATAGGTGTGTCACTTCAAAAAGCATCTACTTTTTGAAGTGAGGTAAAACAGGATCAATCAGACTTGATTGGAACAGTACCTTCAGTAAGTCCAAGTCACCCGTCTGTGCGTGTGTGTTTCCCTCTGAGAACACCTAACATTGGTCAAGCAAAGGCGCAGAAGGCCAAAGCTAAGAAAGCATACTCATCTACAATTGTAACGTAGAAGAGGACTAGAGTTGAAATGATCCCACAACAAAGCCGAACTCTTAATACGTGTCAATATGTTGACATCAATGTCTCTGATTGGCTAGAGGGATGCATGACGAAATACAATCCTATAATAAAAAGGTGTGTCACTTCAAAAAACCGTTTACGTTTTTGAAGCGAGGTAAGACAGGATCAATCAGTCTTGATTGGAACAGTATCTTCTAGTCCAAATCACCCGTCCGTGCGTGTGTGTGTCCCTCTGAGAAAACCTAACATTGGTCAAACAAAGGCGCAGAAGGCCAAAGCTGATCAAACACACCAATCAACTGCTGAAACTGTTCAAGACAATGAAGATGAAGAAGACAGACAAGTATTTGAACAAACCAGTCAATTATGACGACTCCCATATGATAGATTGCTTCAATGTAAACAGAGCATTGCTTCAATTAAACAGAGCTAAGAATCATAAAGAAAGAATGAAATTAATCAGAGACAAAAAAACGCTAAATGACAAAAGACGAAGACTAGCCATGAATGCTGACAATATGACACAGCAAAGATTGCTACAATCTCTGGAAGAAAAAGTAGAAGAGTCTGAAGAGAACATCGAAAGGAAAAAAAGGAACTGGTCAGAGTATTTAAATAATGAAAGACAACATCAACAAGCACATAACACGAGTAAGAAGAAACGATACAGATCACAAGAATTAGAAGTTAATGAAGCTGCTCTCGCATTCTTAAAGAAGATGTCCGAAAGTGGACCCAATTATGTCTGTGGTTCCTGTGAACGAATTCTCTACAGAGAATCAGTGGCAGAGTTTAAACCTTGACAGACATATAACATGTGCAATCCCAGAAGACGATGGTGTACTCAAAGAATTAGTCCTATCATTACAAAAACACAAACATTCTACAACATGCAGAAAAAAAGGCTCCTGCAGATTCAACTTTCCACACCTTCCAAGTACTGAAACCTTAATAGCCACAGAACCGGACGAAGAAGACCAAAACACTTTTTTTTTTTTGAATAAATATTTCTTTAACATACACCTTTTTATTTAACTACAGTATATATCTTTTACTCTACTGTATCTCATTAGTTATTGCTATGATAATATAATTGCTATAGTCTGCTGGCGGAGACTTGTGCTCCGAGGAGCACATTTTCTAGTTCATTATATTATTGATATTCTCCCATTGTAACTTAGTGTCACGCATCTGGTTCCTATTTAAAAAGAATATTGGAAATATATTGGAAATATAATGAATAATGAATAATAATAATCAAATGACAATATAAATGTACCTTCATGCATAAGTGAAAGTATGATAAACAGTTGTACTTAATCATACTTGAATGTTACAAATATAACAGCAAGCTTACACAGTAGGACACGTAATAACCTCTTGTTTAATATGGATAATTAACTATGAACGTATGAAACGAACTCTGCCTCAATTCTTTGAGGAGTGCTTGAGGATCGATGATCTCAAGGTCATAGGTCGCAGGCCATTTAGTTGGAAGCAGTACTCTCCCTGTGACAGCTAACTGTCACAGACTGCAAATTATGGCATTATTTCCAGTTAAATTTGTCCCAAGTTTGTGTCCTGATATCATGGTTCCATGTCAGCAACATTGTCAATCCTAGCCAGTGGGTCTAGGAAACTCTGTGTGTATGTCCGTGCACATCAGTATATCTGTGTGTGCACGTGTGTGTGTGCGTGCGGGGCACGTAGACTGCAGGGTGTGTGTAAACAGAGCTGTTTGGGGCATTTGACCTCTGGGGTCAACGGCTCCTTCTTCATATGCTTGTAGAGTTGTGTTCATATGCATCAGCAACGATGGCGGTCCAGTTTGGATCGGTGAATGGTTTGATCATAGTGGAATATTCAATTGATAAACCCTCCCCCAAAGCTACTACACCTGTGATGTCTTGAAGGCGTTTGTGAATGTGATGTAGAAGATCTGCACCCACCATGGAAACTTTGTCAATGATTAGCAGTTTTAGCTTCCCCAGCCGTGAGCGCAATGTATTTAATGCGTCCTGTTGTTAAAGTTGCATTGTGTGATCTCAGCCTCTCCTGTCTAAGCTATTTATATATTTATATTACATATTGTGATGTCACGTGAAACTGACCAATGTTAGGTGTTCTCAGAGGGACACACACACGCACGGACGGGTGATTTGTACTGGAAGGTACTGTTCCAATCAAGACTGATTGATCCTGTCTTACCTCACTTCAAAAACATAAATGGCTTTTTGAAGTGACACACCTATTTATAGGATTTTATTTCGTCATGTGTCCCTCTAGCCAATCAAAAGCATTGGTGTCAACATATTGTCACGTGTCACGTGGCGCTTGACCAATGTTAGCTTGGCTAGGGGCCAAGCTAACACACGGCGGGACGAAGCGAAAACATACTCTCCGCCTCCGGCGGAGGCAATAATTGAATAATGGATTAATGGACAGTCTGACTAATAGGCAGCCGCCCTATGTGTAGACTGGCTGCATTCGCCATGTGGCCATTCCTCCTCTGCCAACCAGAAGAATATTGTAACTACTAAACTTTCACCAAGCAAGTACCAGATATGCAATACAGTAGTAATACACGTGTAGTGTAGAAGTGTACAGTGTATTACCACTCAGAAACACTACAGCATTACAAGGCAGTGCGCACCAGTATTTCTTCATGATTTAGGCAAACGGCACGGAATTTCATGACATTTGGCACAAAACGTCCACTTGGCCAAGTTGGCCTCAAAGATGAACTGATTAGAAGTAGGTGATCAATCGGTCAAGGTCAATGCGTTCCATTCTCATGAACGCGATATCTTCATTAACACCTGGAGGGGATTTCTTTAGGCGCAAATGTACACTTGAACTCAAGGAGGAACTGATTAGTCTTTATTTCTGGCTTTTAAATATAATAAAAATGTCTGCACAAAAATATTGCATCAACAGTTGTCTTTCATTTACCAGACAGAAAGGGGAAAATAACCCTTTCAGGGACATTACAAATCATACATACGGTAATCAATTGAGGTCAACTAGAAATATTGCATTGTGGTTGTATGCCTCCGGCAACCAGTTGCAGTTTACATCTGTGTATGGAGTGTGCCCCTAGTGCTATGTTAGTTCTGTACTGTTGGCAGAGACATACTAGTACTTTGTTGAATTGAACACTGTATCTAGTTCAGCAGCTAGAGCTTACAAAATAGGCTCTTGTGGGGGCCAGCAGGTGGACCCCTCGTTTGTATACTTTTGATGATGTAATTGATTATTCCAGAGAGCCAAGACATGGCCTCTGGGTTTTGCTTGGGCGATGATGTCCTTGTGAGAGAATGACGGCCTGTCGACTGCACAGCCACCATGGAGAGTGGGCTGTGCAAGAGCAAATAGTGCTCTCAAGCGCTCATAGACAGGAGTCATGTGATAAGAATGCATTAATTTCTCACATTCCTTTCAGGCAGAGTGCAGGCTCTTTGTCAGGTAGAGAGCGAAGCAGGGGAGAGTGACTGAGATTCCAGAGGCAGTGTATACTATGGTGAAGCCAAGGTTATGATAAGATATAATGATATATTTATTTATCTATCTATCGTATAGTACTAGAAGTTCTGCCCGCTACGCGGGCAGAATTGTAGTACCCCCCCCCTAACCCCGCCAAAGAAAATGTCGTTTGGGGGTACAAAATCATGGGATAAAAAAAAAAAAAAAGCCAGAGGATCGCCTAAAAGGTCTCACCTTCCGGTGTGTCGGTAATGTGTGGGGAATTTTGTGTTGGACGGATTTAATTATGGTGTGAGGGGGCAAATGTGTGTTGAGCAATGAAAAGTGGACGAATAACTGCGTGAATGAATTGCGCACGTTATGACTGGTGTTGTAGTGACATGTGAGATTTTATTGTCGTTATTTCGCCGAAACAAATGATTAAAAATGAAGTGCCTTCAGTCGCACCACCGGAAGAGAGACGATCTCTCAATTGTATATAGGATTGCAGAAGGTATATACAGTATCATTGCTGCCGGGTAGAAACCTTTTATTTTTGGGCGGTGAAACCGCCCCTATAAGTGAGATTTGGAAAAATGTACATTTTTCTGCGCTGTGATCTGGGCCCAGGAAATTAGTAGAATTATCCTGCGCTGTGATTGGCCAATCACAGCCTATTCAGGACTGTGATTGGCCAGTGTCACATGACACATGTGCATAGCCCTATATAAGCAACCATAACTTGAAAAAAAACAAAATTTTGTTTTTTTCAAGTTATGGTTTTGTCCATCATAAAGAGTGTTTCAATAAATGTATTTATCCTTTGTACATGATTGATCGACTCCATTCAGTATTGTGATTAGCTAGCAAGACACCGCCCACTTCACACAGGGTGTGATTTTTTTAAAGACAAATGACTTAGAAAAAGTGTACTGTCCTTTATTAAAAGGAGTTTCTGACAGGAGAAGCTATTTGGAACATCAACACCCAGCAAAGCTTACAGTATGTGCAAAAAAAAATCACACAAACAATTCACAAAGATAAAGGAGGCTACTGCTCAGCAGGTGCTTAAGAAAGCATCTTCTATGGCAGACAGCTCTCACCCCCTAAATCCTGAATATGAATGCTTGCCTTCCGGCCAAAGGTTAAAGACCCCTGCAGCTAAAAACAATAGGTACAAATTCTCATTTGTACCTACTTCCATTCGTGCCATCAATAATAGCAGCAGGAGGAGGTAGCTATGAGTAGCTATTATTATCTGGATCTTGTGATTATGTCTATGTCTATGTGTGTCTTGTGTATGTATGTTTACTGTGTGTTGGAGTTTCTTACTTTCTGCTGTAACATAAATTGCCCAATTTAGGACACAAACTTGAACTTGAACTTGAACTTGAATATTTGAAACATTATAGAAACAATGTGAAAGAAGTCCTCCACACACCAGTGCTAAAGTACAATCAGGAGTACAATCAGCACAATATATAGAATTATGCTTAGGTATTATCATTTTAAACCTACAGTATGTTCTTGCTGTTCTACAGTACATATAGTATATGTACGTATGTCTACTAAAGTAAATACCCACAATGATGCCTCTAGCACAGTAGTAAAAGCTTTGTTTCAGACTCCCAGTGGTGGCGAGGGAAGGTGCAGAGGAACCAGAGAAGCACCACAGTGCTTTTTCAAGTTCCGATCATGTTTATGTCCTATCCCATGTCAGAGCATTTAGTTGAACCAGTGTTTTTGTAGAGAAAGTAGTTAGAAGGCATACAGACTCCCTAACAGTACTCTCAACGAGGTGATGGGTCTGAAGTACTGGCCTTAAGTACTTAACCGGTTATTTAAATTGCATGCCCATGACTTAAAAACGTTTAATCCCTGACCGGATAAGAATTTGAAATCCTATACTTTGTGATCTAGTATCAGACAATCCAGCCAAATTTTGGGGCACTTATTTCTAGTGCCCCGAATAGGGACGCTATAGGGTAGTGGTTTTCAACTGGTGGTCCATGGACCACTGGTGGTCCGTGAAGGTATTGCATGTGGTCCCTGACCATGCTTTCAGTAATGTAGTGAAGGAATTTATTTTCTTTATTCTAATTTATTCTATTTGAGAGAAACTTTTGGTATTTGTGCGATATGAGGACAGTGGAATTAAAGACTGTCATCATTAAATTATCAGTGGTCATCTGAGGAGGCTTGTGCTTTAAGCTTTAACTACTACAGAAGAGGATCAGTTCATTATTAAGATCCACAGACTGTATGAAACACATCCCCTTGTGAAGTTCTGGATGAGTTGTCAGGCACAATCCCACCTAGAGTTTATACAGTTTTTTACTTTACTTTTTACTCATGTTGTTTCTCTACACTGACATACCTGAGGAATAACTTCAGGGCAGGTTGGAGCCAGAAAGTGAGACTCTCTCATATCTCCTAATCTGAACACAGCATAACAGTGGTCCTCATTTTCAGTCAGGATGGTGGTTTCTGGCTCACAATCAGTTGAAATCAGTTAACATTTTATCATTATTTGAATACACTGTTCTGAGAGGTAGGCAAGTGCACACTGCAAATGTGACAAAAATAAATGTAAATCTTAATCAACCATAAAGGCAATTTACAAACCTATATATGTTTTTGTTTTGAACTACCCGATTTGAAGATTTGATCCAGATTAAAGCTTGGATTTGATTTCCTGATCTGATCGGATATCAGGATGATCCCAATCCTGATTTTTAGTTTTGAACTAACTGAAATCCAAATATGATCTGATTAGATAGGGATTAAAAGTTTTAAATCGTCGGCCGGAGATGTCATGCAGTATATCTCGTCTGTTGGGAAGGATGACTCTCACTTAGCTGATGGAAGTTGCTCTCTCAAATTTGTACTTGAGTTAAAGTACTGGAGTACTTTTAAAATTTTAATACTAAATGTGTTTTTCGTGTATGTATGTATATATATATATATTAGTATTTAAAACAATATTGTAGATGGTATATTGTAGTCTGTATCAGATGTATCCTATGTATTCCCCCCCACTCACCCTTTCAGTGGCAGGCACACCCACGCATCTACTCAGAGACTTCTTCATACAGTACATGTGTATGTGCCTATGCCACATTAGCACATTGTGCACTTTATACATTCATGCACTCATCACACTACAGTACATGACTTCATAAATGGTAAATGGTGCATTTATATAGTGCTTTTATCCAAAGCGCTTTACATAGATTGTGCATTACATTCACCCATTCACACACACATTCATATACCGATGGTGGAGGAAACCATGCAAGGCACCAACCTGCACATCGGTAGCAATTAGGGGTTCAATGTCTTGCTCAAGTACACTTTGACACTAACTCTGTGGGAGCCCGGGATCAAACTTGGAACCTTGCGGTTTCCATCCGGCCCCCTGAGCCACATACACACCTCATTAAGGATCGCAATGGAAACTGTAAGCTTTTTTGCGTTATCCTTTTGATTATGGTGGGTCAGATCAGATGTATGTTATTGTGACATGTTTATTATTATTCATGATCAAACAATCAATCAATCAATCAATCAATCAAAAATACTTACAAAGGTAAATACTTTTAAAAAGATCTATTCAAAAGTTTAAAAAAAAGTTTAATGTCAATAAATTGCTGTATTAAAATTGAGAAAATGTTTGTACAGCAATTTGTGGACAGGTATATGATAGTCTCATATCATTTTCTGTCTCTAACCTGGCCCTGTACTTAATTCTTCACACAGAGATTAGAGCACCGAAGTCTGACGTAATTTACACATCCTACCTGGGTCGCGTTTTTTTCCCCCCGTTCTGAATTCCCATAGACGCGTTTAATATCGCGTCAAATAAGAACTGTGCTCCAAAAAATAAACAAATGACCCCGGCAGTTTTACTCTTATGGATATGAAGCATCAACTGACGGTGAGAAAACGATGATGACCCTGTTATTCTTCTTAGAGAAATTACTTTACGACCCAGGGGATGGACGAGTGACGTCAGGACTTCTGTACAGCGAACAAATACCAACAGTTAAGTTTGGTACCATGTGCAATAACTTCATAGACCACCAGTGGTCCATGGACCACCAGTTGAAAACCCCTGCTTGAAACCTCTCCTTTCGTCCCTCTGCCCCCTGTCAGCAGGCGTCTATCCTCAGCGGGGATGAAGCTACCTTTGTATACTGTAGATACGACTCCCATGCATAATTCATAGAGGGTGTGTGGGATGCCCTGCAGTGCCTTTTGCTATTGTTGCACATAACAGTGGTCAGTGTTATCTGCTAAATGCTCAGGAAGGATGCCTCTCCATTCATTGTAACACCTCCAGTGTTCTCCTCAGTAGAATACTTTTCTTTCACTTTTCATTTTGGGGTCAGGCGGCATCTGTTTATGTCTAAGTAATAATTCCATACAGTTGATGCTTATTTTTATGCTTCATAGAATGCGCCATAGAATGGCATGAAAGTTTATGCAGCATATTAACCCTTGAGTTACTGCAGACATTTCTGGAGATTTCTGCACATTTTAACACTTTTCAAAGTCACTTTCACAACATATGGTTTGTTGTTGTTGTTGAACAGATTTTTTTTACTGCACTACTTCAATTTGGAGTTATAATGTAATTAATTTGAATTAATTAAAAATCTTCCATGCATTACATTTCTCTGAGGAAACAATAGCATTTTTGCTTGAGCACTCTTATTTCCCTTTCTTATTCTAAGCTTTGAATAAGAAGTATTTAGTCTGGCACTGTTGGCCCGGTCTCTGCGAAACTGTGCCCACATATTCCCTGGATGCCAAAGCCGAACCTCTGCCCCGAATCTTTCAGATTAGCCTGTTATAGCGCCACCAGGAGACCGACCAGGAGACAGATTTTGTCCAAACATCCCACAAATCGGTACACAGTATCACAGGATTTTCCATATTCCATCCTGATTGGCTAAGATTGGCTTCCAAAGTTTGCAGGATTGTTTTGTTTTGAAGAAAATGCCTCAAAAATTAACGCAGCATGTGATTTCCGTGAAATCTTGCACGTACATTCCCACTAGGCCGAGGAAGAAACGCCACCCTTTTCACATTGGCCTGTTATAGCGCCACCAGCAGGTCTAATTTAGCAAAACACATTTTTGGAACAAAATGCCTCAGATCATGAATGCAGTGTCCGATTGCCGTGAAAGGCCTAAGAAGAAATGGCACCCTTTTCACATTGGCCTATTATAGCGCCACCAGGAGGCCACAATAACGTACCTACACTACATCTCAGAGGCAAATATTGTACTTTTACTCCACTACAATTATTTGAAAACTTTAGTTACTTTGCATATATAAATTATTGTATTATAGAACATACATTAACCACTTTAGCCCTATTTTATACCAAGGCTATTTGAAAATAGCTAGCTCACAACGCATTGCGACGTGTTGTGAGCTTGTAGATCTGCTATTTTCAAACATTTTAGTACTTTTACTTTTGGTACTTTAAGTACATTTTTTATTCCGGACTTTTACTTGTAACAGAGTACTTTTACATTGCAGTATTGATACTTTTACTTACTTTACTAAAACTACGAGTACTTTTTCCACCACTGTTGTTGACTACTGATTGGATATTTTATTTATAATTATTGTTGCATCAGCATACCATACATAAAGTCCCATGTTATGCTTCAAATCAAACAATGCTCATATCCTCTGATTCCTGTCTGCAATGTGCAGATGCCATGGCCGAGCGATTCACATTCTGTTTATGATGAAATGCGAGACTCTATATGAGAATTACCTATTCAACTGCTTGTGTGGTCAGATCGTCATTCAAATAACAAGCTGGTGCTTTGTTTTCTACAACAAATTGGCCATTAAAATGTACCAACAGGATGGGAAACTGAAAGCAAGTAGGTTGTAGGCTAAAGGTGGACTGAGAATACTAGCTTATGACATACAAACTGTCTCACTTGGGGAATATGCATTCAAATGAGAAGGACAGCACTGGGAGTCAGGTCTTTTATCACACGCCATATATAACCCCCTATAGACGAATCCACAGAGCACTCCCCTGGCGCGATCATGACTGCAGTGTCAGAATGCACATTGCACACCGCAGCAGGAGTCAGTGTAATAGTGATGGCCATGTTTTTCACTGGCACAGTTTCCACAGATAGAAATGTATTCATTCATTTCTCCTCATATTAAGGGGTTTAAGCCTGGAATCAAGCCAACCAGATGGCTCCTGGTGAATCATGAGCATAAAACACTTGATTCTCTTCATAAAAATAATGTGGCAACGCAAAAAAGGCGAAGGTACAAGACTGTGTACATATTTTAAGAGTGAAGGAACTACTTCTCTTATGAGCCATAGCGCATACGTTTCCAATGATTCCAGCCAAAACCACCGTTTATTTTGCTTCTTTTTAACTTTAATTGTTATCTTATTATAGTATAGCATTATAGTATTTATATTGTTAATAGTGTTGTAAATTATTGTAGTTGACTGGTGGTTATTTTCAGCGACGATTACGATTTATTGTGTCTCTGGGCTATGGGAGCAAGCACGTAGAAACACACATGTGACATTCGCGGGGTGATTCGAAACATTTCCATAGTAACGCAAGCTCCACCAATCAGAGACGTCGACGTTACCTGATGGGTAGTGAAGTATTTCTCTGTGACATCGCAAATTAAACATGTTTTTTATTAAATAAGATTGATTGCACACAGACGTGTAGCTTCTACAGGAGCGTATAGCATCATTTTACAACCAGGAGCCTAGTGGTAAATCTACATTGGATTGTGACGACATTGTAGCTGATAAAATGAAATCCTCTACGGAGGAAAGGGATGGGATTTTTACTTCCGGAAACTGACTGTGAAGCGCATTAGGCCTACAAATAAATTTGCCTTGACACCAACAATCCAATGAATAAGTCATGACAAAGAAAAAGTCACAGCAGTTCCTTGCCGTCCCACTGGGTGTGCTTATCATGTCAGTGTGGACATTGCACAGTTGTACAGTTACAGTATAGGCCTTTAGGTGCCATCACCCATCAGTATTAGGATATAGCCAGGGTTCAAGACTCATCACCATGCCGGCTTGTGATTAACATTTTCATCTATTTACAGATTGCTATGAAAACAAAAAATCTATTTAGATAGGGCAATAGCCTAGGGTAATCAAGGTTAATCAATCAAAGAAAGACATAGCATTTTCAATACGGAGGTGAGGAAGTTGATGTAGAAGTTGAGTTATAAAATTCTGAGCATTCATTTATCTCTGAAAGTGTATTGGCAATTTTCTACACTTTCAGAGTTAAATGAGTTTAATAATCCATTAATACTGTCAAGTCGTTTCTGCTTAATAATCCATTAAAATACTGTCAAGTCATTTCTGTTTAATAATCCATTAAAATACTGTCAAGTCATTAGCACAAAATCACAAATTTATTAGGCTAAATAGCATGTTTGTTGACATGGTCAAATAAATTGGTGGAGTTGAGATACCCTTGCCCAGAGATACCTTGTCGTGTGTGCTACCTCACATGTGGAACTACAGTATGATTATTTTAAGACCACAATCAAATGCTGGAAACATGCTTTTGGCATGGATTGGATTGGAGGCAGAGTTCTGTTTGATTAATCAGATTCATAATTAGCTACTAGCTAAAGACATGCTTGAGAAAAACAAATTATACGTTAGTACCCGACCCGGACCACTGTGAGGAAGGTTTTTCAAGCACTATAACAATAAATCAAATGGTTGTTCACCATAAACTGCACCCTGTAAGTCATTGTGGACAGGAGAGTCTGCTAAATTACGTTGGCATCATAAACACCAAACGAGTGTATAGCTCATTCCTGAGTCCTTGTCAAGTTAGTTAATGGCAGGACGCTGCAGTGCAGAGGTAAGAGTGCATAAATAAATAAAGCTACAATAAACTCCTTCTCTCCGACTCAAGGCTCTTTTCTATCCGCCCTCTCTCTCCCACCTTTTCTGTCTCTCTGTTCACTGTCTCTGTCTGAAATAAAGTATAGGTTCAATCACAGTTTGGTATACCCAATAACCACTTTTATGCCTTTTTACAAGTACGTCACTTTATACAAGCTGACATTATGTTCCCTCCTGGTGGACCAGTTAGAAGTCTGTTAGATAAATGTCTCATTCAGCTTACACAGCTTAGAGGGTTTTATTTCTTATTTTTATCAGTTTATGGATACTTAGAATAAGCATAACATAGATAATGTAATATCAACCTGGGAGAAGGACCTGCGATAACTCACTATGAAATGGCTGACTGGAAGGCAAGCAGTCCTTCCTGCCGTAGTACATTTTGCTGCAGTAGACTTAAAGAGACTATGCAGAGACAACATAGAACTCCATACATTTTAAATAAGTTTGACCCTTCAAGATCTCAAAATGTAAACTTATATACATTGCTTCCTGCAATCTAAAAATTCTGGTTCTCAATTTCCAAAGAGGTAAATATTATTTTTAAATGCAAAATTGAAGTTATTATTTAAAACGTGGCTATGATAGATCTCTACCTGTGGTCATGATGTAGGATATATCCTGTAACTTGTTCGGCTGTATATTGACTTTCAGTTTGCTGATATTGTACTGTCACTCGTATGTGAGAGTGTCCCCCACCATCATGCTGCACACAATTTCTAAATCAGTCTTTCTCTCTCTTTTGCCATGTCTTATTATCTAAGAGATAACATACAGTAACAGAACACACTGTACATTTAACCAAGGCAAAGGTAATATGGACTAAAGTAAAAACCTTTTTTCTCCATCATTGGGATCGAGAGTAGAACACAGAATAGTTTGAATTAATCATTGCTAAAAGCCTTGAGGATTCAACAAGACATGCAGAAGTATATGCGTCATAGAATAGAGTTAAGTGTTTTGTGGTTACATACTGTATGTATGTACTGTATATTTGTTTGCTTGACTTCTGTGAAGAGCTGTTCATACTGTATCAAGTCAAATCCCTGGTACATGCTAATGTACAGTATATGGCCTATTCTATAAACTTTGGACATCTGGTAGTGTTATTTTGTTTGCCATTGAAATGTTTGTGAGTGTTGCTATTTTTTAGTTTCAATAACTCAAACTTTATTTATATAGCACATTTTGTACTTAAAATGCATAGTTCTTTACGTTAAGTAAAAGTGCACAGATTAAAAGTAAACACACAAGAAGCCAGTTCCTTAGTATGGATGCTTAGACCCTGTTTCTTGTCATCCCTGCTGGATCCATAGCAACAAGTACAGTATGCAGCCAGGTCTGACTCATGGAATGATGAATTAATAACCTGTGATTTATTGGCTGTGCACTAGTGTCATGCACCTAAAATACCCTTAAGTACACATAATGTAACATGAAAGAAGATGCACATGTGTACAGTACGTGCACACTTCATGAACATGTTTAAAACAACAATGCATGCATGCATCCCGGCTGAATAATTTTGCCTTTGTTGAGGACACCATAAACAGAGACGTGAACATGAACCCACTTCAGTCATGAAAGCAAAGGCCCTTTGAAGAACTCCCACAGCCATGGTTACCATTGCCAACAACCTTATGAACTGGGCCATGCTCAATGGTGCTCAACATGCTCTTATATTCAATATTCAGTGGTGAATGGAGACTAGTAAATGACAGTGGCTTCAATGCCATCTCCATGTGAACAAACCCTGCTCTATAGATGTGGTATATTAACATGGACATAAAATACAACCACAAGAGGTTCATGTGTGTATGAGAGGGAATTAATGGATGTCTTTGAGTGTGTTCATGTAAGATCTGTGTGTGTGTGTGTGTGTGTGTGTGTGTGTGTGTGTGTGTGTGTGTGTGTGTGTGTGTGTGTGTGTGTGTGTGTGTGTGTGTGTGTGTGTGTGTGTGTGTGTGTGTGTGTGTGTGTGTGTGTGTGTGTGTGTGTGTGTGTGTGTGTGTGTGTGTGTGTGTGTGTGTGTGTGTGTGTGTATGTGTGTATAAAGTGTGTGCATGTGCCAATAAAACTCCTCTTATGAAATGTTAAGCATGCATGCATGCATGCACAGCACACACACACTTAACACTCACCTACTAACAGTGACACAGACAAGCTCATAATGCCTGTAACTGTGATTAGACCAGAACAATGACAAAATTAAGTATGTGTGTCACTAGTGTCATGCAGACTGAAAATGCCAAGCCAACCGTGGCATTTAGATCCCTGTCAATCAGCCAATTAATTTCTCTCTCTATAGATATATCTCTCTATCTATATGTGTGCACTCATCTCTCCTATTCTCAGTCAAAACAAATAACCAAAAATAACAAAAAACACATACTGTACACAAACTAGTGGCTAAAAGTATATCAGATGTCAGTAACATACAGACACATCCCTCACAGCGGTATAGATCCTGAAATGTATCACCTTATTTAATGTTAATGTTTAAATACCACACTGTGGGAACAGAATGAACCCAGCAGCAGGCCTTCCATCACATCACAGTATACGAGTGATGTGATCTTAGTTGTCAATGCCTGACTGTGAAAACACTGTGAATCTGGTACATGAGATTTATTGCTCCTGATGATTAATGAGTGGCCTGAGATTAAGACATTATTATGACACCTGATATGGGTTTGATTGGAGGCTGAACAGCTGCCCACACAGAATCTCACTAACTCACATAATAGACAGGAGAGATAATTAATGTATGTCACTTAACAGGACACCTAATCTCAGTGGGCCTGACTATGACTTATGAAATATAATATATTTCATAAGTCATAGTCAGGCCTTATTCATAAGGCTAAGTCATAGTCAGGCATAGTCAGAAGTATGAATCATACTTCATATTATGAAGTATGATTCATATTGTTATGTATTTTAATATGGACAGAGAGTTCAGTGGTTCTCAAACTTTATAATGTAAAGGATCCCCAAATGAATAATGTATTTGGCCGCGGACCCCCATCAGAAAATATTTTGTGCCAGTTTGTGTTGTTAAAATATTTCAAAAATAGGGGGTGCCCGCTGGCCTAGCGGTCCAGGGGCATACCACATATGCTGGTAATCCAGCTTGACAGCGTGTCGCGGGTTCGACTCCCGATTCCGTCGACCTTTGCTGTGTGTCACCCCCCCCCCCCCCCATTTTTCTCCCCATTTCCTGTCAGCCCACTATCCTATCAATAAAGTCAGAAAAAACCCCAAAAGTATCTTTAAAAATATATATAGATATATTTCAAAAATATTCCAAAACTTTTTCTAATCATTAAAAAAAAATAGCAGATCTATAACGCATTGCATCGCGACATGCTGTGAGCTTGTAGATCGGCAATTTTCTAGTGGCCGATGTATAGGGTTGAAGTGGTTAAACAAATTTTGATGCGATATTAACTAATTTAGCTGGGGACCAACTGAAACCCCTCAAGGACCCCCGGGGGTCCCTAGACCCCACTTTGACAACCACTGACATATGGCATAGAATTACAGTACTTAACTTAATAATTTCTCCCAGTTAACTCTCATATAGATGGAACGCTTGTTGTCATAGTTACATGGTTAAGAATTGAGTTAAAGAACAATTATAGAACATGAATTGATCTTGTCAGTGTTGCCTTTATGCACACTGTGATCGCTGCAGCATCTAAAACTAAATGATTACTATGGTCATGTATCGCAGAGCATAGAAAATGACAATTAATTTAATTTCACAAAATTGCCTAAAATAGAGAATACCAAACATTTAATCCAATCAAAAATGTTATACCAAACGCTATGTCAGGCGTCATTTACACATTTTCGGTGTCTCTGCCCCTGGAATTGCAGCTCCTGAATTTCCATTCATCCTCTGCAGTGAGCAGCATGGGAGCCATCTAACTACAACATTGCATATTAATACCATACTATAGATATTTATCTCTCTGGGCCTCTATAGTTTCATTCTCTAAGCCCTTTCTGTGAACTGTCTGATATCACATTGAGGGACACTTTTCAAATCCCCCTCTTCCCTCTCTCAGGTCTTTTCTCTCTCCTTTTTTCCATCTTTTTCCCTGTTCTCCTGATGTTGAGATTGGACTGCTCTCATCTGCTCAGTAGTTGGTTGGCCGGGCGGTTGTTACAGTAATCTACAGAAGGGGATCACGACTCCCACTTGCAGGGGCGCTTTGTCAGGAGATTTGTGTAATCTTTGGAAGCGGAGACTTTTCTGAAGGGCGACCTCGTACTATCACAACTATCACTTCTTCAGATGGTGTGAGAGAGTGAGTGTTGGGCTTGGGCAGTAACGCGGTACTTGTTACTTTAGCCAGTAACGAGTAGTGTAACTTATTACAGCTGCCAAAACAGTAATATATTATTACATATTACTGATCCAAGTAACGCTGCGTTACTCGTTATAATGAACATGATTTGTTTTTATAGGTTCATAGGGTCGGTATTTGTAGTGCGCAGTCCGAAGAAACAGAAAAGAAAGAGAAAAAATCATAGGACATGACAAAGAAGACTAGACTAGGACAACAACAACTCATACACACTGTCAGTCAGTCACAACAGGAGAGAGTAGAGGCTAAGCACACACACACACACACACACACACACACACACACACACACACACACACACACACACACACACACACACACACACACACACACACACACACACACACACACACACACACACACACACACACACACACACACACACACACACACACACACACACACAACCCACAAAACACAAAACACAAAACAAAAATAGAACCTATAAGAGTCCTCTTCAGTGAAAAGGTGGGTCTTAAGCATGCTTTTAAAAGTCCCTAGAGTGGGGGCAGCTTTGATCCTCAAAGGGAGTTTGTTCCACAACTTCAGTGCCAGCACAGCAAAGACGCGGTCACCCATCCTTACTGTGCTAGACCGTGACACTCAGATCTGACCTGGAGCTGGGAGAGTGGTCTAAAAGTTCCACAATATAGGGAGGTGCAAGACCGGCTTTGAACACAAACAAAAGAATCTTAAATGTCACTCTACGCTTCACTGGGAGCCAGTGGAGAGAGACAAGAGCCGGTGAGATGTGCTCTCTTAGCTTGGGGCCTGTCACAAGCCTGGCAGCAGCATTTTGGATCAGCTGCAGACGTTTGAGAGTCCCATCAGCAAGTACATCATAGAGGACGTTGCAGTAGTCCAGCTGTGATAAAATTAGTGTAGTGATTTAGATCCGAGGGGATCGAACCCCAGTCTCCCACTCGGAAAACCGACACACAACCTACCGGGCCAATAGGGTGTACCAACGTCGCGTCACCAAAAGTTCGCCACGCCCCCTTTTCGACGCTACAGCCCATGAGGGGTCAGACTGTACATATATAGAGACGCAGAGAGTGGCGGAGGATGACGGTGGTCTGTGTTTGTAAACATTTGCAGACAACACAGTGAACGGGATGGATAGAAAGAACCTCGCGCTCAACATACCATACAGGGACAAGCTGAACAATGAGGAAAACAGCGTTACCTCAACAAAATTGCAGACATAAACGGTCTGGACCCGTATGAGCACACAGAATGGAAAGAAGATGATTTCGAGCTGCTACCACCCCTTTCACGACTACACCTGCTGCAGTACCTTATTGAAGGAACAAGCTTTTATACATTTAATAGCTTCCATAGCGAGAAATCTCTCCTGGCCCACGTTTATTTTACATCTGGATGGGTGCACAAACTGCAGATTCACACTGTAAACAAGAAAACCGTCATTCGTACAATGGTAGGTAAACACACACACACACACACACACACACACACACACACACACACACACACACACACACACACACCTATGAACAAATTATTATTTATTATTAATTCATTGTTGTTATAGTCATCTAGGTTCATACTTAACTTTATCGTTATAAACATGAAGTTATCGTGTATGTATGTTTGTTCATACTTTATTGTTGTAGTCATGTAAGTTATCAGGTATTTTTGTTCATACTTGAACTTCAACACAACAATTGATGTTATATTATGTACCCTCCGGCCCCAACCCTCCGGCCCCAAAAATGGCCGCCGCTACCAAGTGACACATGTTGATGCCCCCTTTAGGATTTTTTGGTACAGTACATCCTATAGAGCTGAGCCCAAATGGCAGAGTTGTTGTGGCTTGGTCTTGTCTGGGGCACTACATCTACCCCCTCAGTTTTTGGGAGTGTGTCCTCGCGCTTCACGCTATGCCGCTCACGATACGCACAACGACGCACGTTTTTCATGTCCCTTCGCGCGAGAACCTCCTCCACGTCCTGCCAACTACGCCAGATGTAGTGATTTAGACCTGAGCCGGGATCGAACCCTAGTCTTCCACTCGGCAAACCAACGCACAACCTACCGTGCCAATAGGGCTGAGCCCGATTGGCAGCGTTGTTGTGACCGGGTCTTGTCTGGTGCACTACATTAGCATGAGGACAACTCTCAACAGGTCACTGGAAGAGAGGAAGGGCTTGATCTTTGCAATGGTGCGATTTTTTTTTTTTTTTACTTTGACATTTTTTATCCCACGATTTTTGTAACCCATTTTTTCACCCAGTGCCAATTATCTAAGTAATCCTGGGCGCTACACTCCCTCTGCCAGCCTAGGGAGAGCCTAGAGCCGAGCTCATGCCTCCTTCAATGCATGAGAGCTAGCAAGCCGCTTCTTATCACCTGACAGGGGGAGACGTAGCGCGTGGAAGGAACACGTTATTGTCTCCGCCAGGCCGAAAGGCATGGCGAGAGAGTATGTTTTGCCCCCTGTCCGTCCGTCCGTGTGTCCGTCCGTCCGTGTGTCCGTGTGTCCGTCATTCTGTCATTTTGTGTACAGCTAATCTCCGGCACCGTTGGCTTGATCGCAGAGAAACTGTGCACACACACTCCCTGGATGCCAGAGCAGAACCTCTCCCCCAAATTTTTCAAATTAGCCTTTTATAGCGCCACCAGGAGCAGGCGCGTACGGTGGGTTCTAACGTGGACCGGGCAAGATTCTTAATCACTCCCCCCTTCCCCCCGGCCCCCCACCCACTGCGTCGCGGGCATGTACTCGCGCGAAGCGCGCGCGATTTTTTTGCTTAATTAATTCATTAAATGACCATAAAACAACATTAACAACACTCTACCCATCCCTCAGTGTGTTCCATCCTCAAATGTTTTACTTAAGTAAAAGTATCAAGGGTTAGAAAACTTTTTTTTCACATTTGAAAACTTGTGAAATGGGACCTTCTGCATAATGAGTAGCCTACTTTTACTTTTGGTACTTTAAATACATTTTGATACCAATACTTTTCTACTTTTACTCAAGTACATTTTGAATACCTTACTTTTACTTGTAACAGAGTATTTTTACATCGCAGAATTGATACTTTTGCTTAAGTAAAAAAATTGAGTACTTTTTCCACCACTGGTATTCAGTGCATGCAGTGACTGTTAGTGCACACAGGACGAGGGAGTCGAGGGACACAGCATAGCGACCCTTCATTTCAATAAGGGCAGACGGCAGAGCCAAAACCTGCAGAACATGTTTAGCACAGCCACAGAGATCACGACTTGTTTATTAGAGGCAATTAGCATGTCTGGCTGGGGCCGCTTTTTTTAAAATTAATTTTTTTATATATATAAAAAAATAGGGGAGCAGAGTTTTCCAGACCGGGCCATGGCCCCATTGGCCTCTATGACGGTACGCCCTTGACCAGGAGGCCGCTTTTTGCAAAACACATTCTTGACAGTACTCCTACAGATTTTATCCAAACATCACGCAAATCAGTACACAGTATCTCTATAGTCATGTGATCAACACGGATCTGTCCAATTTTCCATATTTCATCCTGATTGGCTAAGGTTGGCTTCCAAAGTTTGCAGGATTGCTCCGGTTTCAACAAAATGCCTCAAATCATGAACGCAGCTTGCGATTTCCGTGAGATTTCACACGCACATTCCCACTAGGCCGAGGAAGAAATGCCATTTGAAAATGTTCAAATCAGCCTCATGGTGGCGCTATAAATGGACGATTTGTGTTTTTAACTATAACTGCACCGATCTGCATGAAACTTTGCACACACACTCCCTAGAGGCCAAGGAAAAACAACTGACCTGCATTTTTCACATTTGCCTTTCATAGCGCCACCAGGAGGACTTATGTAAAAAAAATATATATATATTAAGCCTTCAGAATTTATCCAAATTTCACGCACATCGGTACACTTGATCTCTATAGTCATGTGATCACGATGGATCTTTAAAACATTTCATATTCCATCCTGATTGGCTAACATTAACATCTAAAGTTTGCAGGAGTGGCCCGTTTTGAACAAAATGCCACAAATCATGAATGCAGCGTCCGATTGTGGTGACACTTTGCACGCACATTCGCACTACATTGAAGAACAAATGCCACCCTTTTAACATTGCCCTATTATAGCACCACCAGGAGGCCAATTTACAACACTTTTCTTTTTTATATTACTCCTACAAATTCAAACATCATGCAAATCGGTACACATATAGTCAAGTGATCAAGATGGTTCCGTCCAATTTTTCATATTCCATCCTGATTGGCTAATTCCGAACATTGCTGCCCCACAATAACCTACCTGACCTGGCGGAGAACTGTGCTCCGAGGAGCACTTTTTCTAGTTCCATCTAGTTCCTTTCCCCTCCATCAGGCGCCCCGGCTGACCAGGAGGAGGCAGTATAGAGACCAGGATTACAGCATGTTTTTGTGAGGGTACCTACCTTAGGGGACACGGGGAGAACATGCAAACTCCACACAGAAAGGCCCTTTCGCCAACCCCACCTGCGATTGTTTCTGACTGAGATAAAAGCACTCTCTCTTCGCTGAATCATGAGCCGTCGCTGAGGAGTGTCTGTCTGTGTCCAGCAGTCAGCTGCAGATCTGATGAAGATAAATGGCAAAGTAGAAGGTTGTCACATGTGCAAAAAGAACAGATTTACAAGCTATCAACACTGTGCAATGGTACAGGATGTTAGTTTGTAGATCTGTTCTTTTTAAGCATGTGCCATCGCGTAAAATTTTTATGCACTTGCAGGTCTGGGGTCTAGCGCAGATCCGTGTTCCTCCATGCGTGGCTCAAAAACGACGTCATGTACACATGCATACTTTCAACACTTGGAAGTATTGTCATTATTTAAAGTTTGAGTCAGTCAAAGAGCCATTGTAAACGTTGTGCGGGCAGCATAGGCATATCTTTTTCAACAGCAGTCTGTGAAGTATTCAACTGTCAACTAAAGCCGAATTTCTACTTAGTTGTACGACGGTGTCGCGCACCGAAAATAGCCGATCTACAAGCTCACAACACATCGTGGATTATTACTTTTTAAAGGAGTAATAAGTAATAAATTAAAGCTGCATGCAGCGATGATGAGCCCTTGCACCTCTGTCCACCTTTAAAATATCGACCAATCAGAACGGGGAGCAGAGCTAAGTACAGTAACTCCAATGAAGGACAAGGACTGTCAACCAACAAGTCTATACGACAAACCGTTCAAAAGTTATAGCAAAAAATAGGAACTATCAAATATCGACTAAGTGTTATTTCCTTCATAAAAGAGTTACTGTTTGGTCAGCTAGATAGATTATTAGTTATTACACATACTGTACTGCTAGGTTGTATTAGGCTTATTGCCAGACATTTAACCATTTCTTACCCTGAGAAATGCTTCTCATAAGACCAGTGAAAGAAGTTAATATTACAGTAGCCTCGGAAACCCAGGCTTTTTTTTTTGTTACAAAAGAAAAAAAGCCTGGGGGAGCGATGCAGGAATGATGGTCTTGGAACTTGTTATCTCCTAACCAATCAGAGTGCAGAGGGGCGTCGCTCTAAATTTGGTGACGTCAGCGTGCTCCGTGCACAGGCCGAGGGGGGGAGGGGAGGGGGGCGGGGACATAGATTGGTGAAGCAATAGGAAGCCACGCACAAATCCAGGCGGCTGTGTTTGGGTCCGCCCTTCAAGACCATGGATTGAGCTCGTAGCCTCAGGCTAATATTACAGTAACTCCCTTCATTTCCTCCAGACCAAATTTGACACCTCCCACACAATGACATCAGTTTTCTCTTGGACAAATTACATTACCAAAGGCTCCTCTTCTATGACATGCTGGAAATTACCAATATGCCACTGTGGCAGAGTGCCCTGCTCTTAAAGGTCACGATGACAAGTGGTCATATCCAACCCATCTCTCCACAGTGGGCATGCCACCCATAGATATATATAAAGGCTAGATGGCTCAAGGGGGCGTCGCAAGCGTAGCTCATATAACTTATAATTATAATCATGTTTTTTTTTAAAATAACATTAAGTATGCAGTATCATAACTACATCTTTGGTGTTTACAACACACCAAACCGTTTGAAAATCGGATGAAAATTGAGCACGCTATGGTTATTTCAAAGTACATGCACCATAGACATAATGTTATGAATGACCGTCGCAAGATGGCCGCCATGTGGCAACGTCGTACTCCATTGGCCAGCAGCGCGGGTGAGTCATCTAGCCTTTATATATATCTATGATGCCACCCTTCTCCAGTCTGGATTAACTTCGCATCACCAGTCTTTCCACCTCGGAGGAAAGCCTGGTATTCGTTATAAAATTGCCCGTGGGAACCGGTCTAGGCCACGCCTACTGAAAAAAATAAATAAAAGCAATTCCTTTTCCGGGTGTTACGGGTTCCGGTTTTGCGGAGCCGCTTTGTTTTGGTTCCCCCTGTTTGTTTCCCCAATCCCTATTTAAATGGAATAGAATTTCCCCGTGGGATAACAAAGGTAGACAGACGCTAAATAGTCTACGGAAAGTACACTCACATTTATATTTATTTTGTATTTTAAAAATAAGCTAAACTACGCTGCATCAAGGATTTTATTAGGTAGGCCCTATTACAATGCCCTTGATCGTGGCCGGAGTTACCGGAGGGGGAGGCTTGCGGGTTCCGGCCGCCTGATGACGCGGATGACACGCCTGGTGACGTAGGGTTACTTCCGCTCCCGACCGGATCATAAACCCGAAAAAGGTATTGATCCTAGGTTAAGTCTGGATATTACCAAAAGTCCATTCGCATGCTATGTCAGTCTGACACACCGTTGACTACACTTCAAACCAAAAACTTAGGGCCCTACGTTTCGGGTTGAAAAAGTCATGGGCACAATCGAGAGCATTTTTTATTGGTGCGGGCAGGGATTGCTAGCCTGGGATCCCGCCTGCTTCGCTACGTTCGGCGGACTTTTTTTTCTCTCTTCGCTTCTCAAGAGAAAATAAAGTCTGCCGAACGTAGCGAAGCAGGCTGGATACCAGGCTAAGGGATTGCAATTCTGGGTGCATTTGTTTAATTCACAAGTGTCACAATACAGCATCATGAGCTGAGCATCCTTTTAACCAAATTGATGCTGTTGTTTTTGTGTCTTTTAGCCCAATTGACTTGGATAAGCACTGGTGTAAATGACAAACATTTTTGTGTGAGAAAGACGATGGTGAAGAAGTGCATGGCAGTACATTTTAGTAAATTCAAGTTTCCTTCTCTGCGTGTCCCCTTGCTCCAGCTAGATTTCTTATTCACCTTTTTAGTTCCATTCCCAGGAATAATCGAAGCACCTTTGTAGAAACCTTTGTTTCAGATTTAGTTTCGCTCCGTGACCACAGAGATGCACCTGTCCTCCAGCTGTTCATCACTGTCAGAGTAACGCCTCATTATCATCGTGGCCCTGACATCGAAACCTGAACTGTCTGTCTGCATCACTGCCCACAGCCACGGAGGAAACAGCACACATCATAAGGAGCATCTTCCAGCATACATCAGAGACCTTTATAGTAATTAACAGGTAGCCTATGGGGGGCGCAGGGGTGGTAGCGATGAGGCTCAGACATACTGTGTAGATATATTAAATAAATATATATATATATATTATGTTAGACATGCTTATGCATAGTGTTTCTCTATCTATCTATCTTTCTGCTGACTTATGATGCACTTTATAGAAAGTGTAGCAGTGTTTTCCCAGCATGTGAATGCGATGAAAATTAATGTATGAAATGCAGAAATGTACAACTCCCTCAGCAAGCTCTACGGAAGGAACCCTGTGGGATGAGGGTCATCATCTGCCCCTCGCCCCCACCCTCTATTTTTCTGTAAAAGAATATCTAGAATTGATTTTATTGCTGTTGCTGATATGTAATGTATTCTTAACGAGGACCACAATGGAAAAAAAAACCCTGGGGTTTTTTGTGTTATACTTTTTAGCATAGATTTCGTAACTGCCATACTGTTTCCTAAACTTGCTAATAAGGTATTCAATCAATAAAAAAAGTGATATGCATATCTTCAACAATGCCTACACATCACCAATGATGAGCTAATCTGCTAATGTCAGCTTTGTGTGCTAACGATGATAACATTGAACATTGAACATAACATTGATAGCATATTGAATTAGCCCATGTCATTCTCTGTAAGCACATACTGCAGCAGAGTGTGGTGCTGTGATTTGTCTACTTTTGTGGGGACTGGGGACAGAGATAGGCCTACAGAGATGCATACAGAGATAGAAACAGAGACAGAGACACAGACAAAACCAGTTATAGACCAGTGGTTCTCAAACATCTTCATGTTAAGGACCCCCAGATTGACAGGACCCTTACAGAATTACATTATGAATGAATAACTTAAGCCCTATTTTAAAAATAAAAAAGTTATCTACAAGCTCACAACATGTCGCATAGGGACACGTTGTGAGCTTGTAGATCTGCTATTTTCCACGATTTCTTAAATGTTTCTTTTTTTTTGTCTTTTGAAATTATTTGTAAATAATTGTAGGAAAGAAAAAATACTAGAAAAAGTGCTCCTCAGAGCACAGGTCTCCGCCAGTTCAGGTAGGTTATTGTGGGCCAGCAATGTTGATGGAATATGAAAAAAGGGACAGATCCGTCTTGATCACATGACTATAGACATCATGTGTACCGATTTGCGTGA
This sequence comes from Gymnoscopelus braueri, assembly GCF_963280865.1. Taxonomy (NCBI): domain Eukaryota; kingdom Metazoa; phylum Chordata; class Actinopteri; order Myctophiformes; family Myctophidae; genus Gymnoscopelus; species Gymnoscopelus braueri. Next base: position 37,725,175 of record NC_137610.1, on the reverse strand, counting down.
TGTTTGGACAAAATCTGTCGGAGTAATATAAAAAAAAATCAGCCTCCTGGTGGCGCTATAACAGGACAATGTGAAAAGGGTGGCATTTCTTCCTCAGCCTAGTGGGAATGTGCGTGCAAAGTTACATGACAATCAGACGCTGCTTTCATGATTTGAGGCATTTTGTTCAAAAAGAGCCACAATCTTATAGCCAATCGGGATGGAATATGAAAAATCGGACAGATCTGGCATCCAAGGAGTGTACTGTATGTGCACAGTTTCCCGTCGATCGGGCCAACGGTACCGGAGATTAGCTGTCCACAGACGGACACACACACACACTCACACACACACACACACACACACACACACACACACACACACACACACACACACACACACACACACACACACACACACACACACACACACACACACACACACACACACACACACACACACACACACACACACATACACTTCCGCCTGGCGGAGACAACAACAAACACAATCACCCACGACCCATCGAAATGGATCCAGAAACACTGCTTTAGTTTCTCAGCCTGTGTTCCACGGGGCCAAGTGTTCCCAGGGGGATTGAGTGACAGGTGGTTATAGGGTGAGTAAGATGCCCTGCTGTTGGAGCATGCCTAATAGAATTGGCACAGTATGGAGCAGAAGGGTACACCAGGATTACTGTGAGCCACATGGACTCTCTCTCACTCCTCCCCTTGTCTCACCCTCCACTAATCCTACTCTCATTGCGTTCTCTCAGATGTCCCCAAATGTCATATATAAATCCAATGAAGGAAGCAAGTGAGGGGGATTGAAGCGGGGAGCTGCTGCCTCTCACCTGCCCTCAAAGTAAAATCCTGAAACTTGTGTCCATTTTTACAATTGACATTCAGGATTTTGCGGTGCATAGTATACATTATATTATCAACCCCCTCTCCCCATCTCTCTGCTCTTTCTCTCCCACTGGGACTGACACTCTCATACATGCACACATGCCCTCCTTGCCTTGAATCTGACAATGTGATGTTACTCTTTGCGCCTTAATTTATAATATCTTGTACATATTGTACCTGATGGATCTTTTTCCCCCTTGCCCCCCCCCCTTTTTCTTTTTCTGTCTGGAAATAACAAAACACAATGGAGCTTGCACAAAAACAAATTTTACCCACATTTTTGCACCTGTAAACCTGTGATGTGACTATAAAGTTGATTCTGATTCTGAAGGAGAACAGAGCATAGAAGAAGCAGGGATTTATTTGTGTGACAGGTTCACCAGGTCAGGAGAGTGTCTCTTCTTCTGCACACCGCCTGCGGTTGTATATACCACCTGGAATCTTTATGCTTTATGCGCGTGACAGACCGTTGACACCTCCGAGCGACTGTGACAGCTTTATGCTTGGCACTGTCCTACCCCTGGCTTGCATAGCTGACACTCGTCTGACCTCTGGTCCTTTTGTAAACGCTGCAGCATGCAACAATGGCATATGGTTATAATAATGGTTATAATTAGCTCAACATGAAGGAAGAATAAAAGCTGGAAAAAAGAGAAAATAACCTAACCACTTTCACCCTGGCATCTCTATTTTGAGCCTGTCATTATAGGCAGGAAATGAATAAAAATTCAAGTAATAAAAAAGAAAAGAAAAAAACGTCAAAATATTTCTACAATTTTCAAAAACAGCAGACCTACCAGCTCATAACACACCGCAACACACCGCACTAGATTGGCTCATTTTGTGTTTTAATAGGGTTTAAGTGGCTAATTAATTGAAAAATGTATTTTGCAGATTCATTATTAAAAGCTGAGAGGGTCTTTTGTATCCAGATCAAGTGCGGGCTTGTGAATACAGTTCTATTACATCATTCCCACTTCACTCTTTAAGAAAAAACAAAAAAAATAAAATTGAACAAAAATGAGCAGGAGGGATTAGCAATTCAGATTTTGTCTATACAGTGATAGGACAAATTAGCATAAGAAAATGTGCCCAGGTAAAGCTCTTTGGTAGCTGTGGTTTAGCTTCATTTCAACCATTCAGCTTATGATCAACGCTACTCCCATCTCTCTGAGGCTACTCCTCGAGATGCGAGAGACTATTAAAGAGGACTCATTTATATGAATGAGTAACCACTTTAACCCTATATACATTTTGCATACTATTTGAAAATAGCCATCTCTTTTGTACATATAGTGTTTGTATTTGTTGATGACTTGTATTTTTGTGTTAATTTTATGTTGATGAATTGAATACATAGGACCACAATGGAAACAAGTCCCCAGGACTTTTTTATGTTATCCTTTTTTAGCCTTAATGTCTAACTGTACCATGTGCTGTTTACTTTTCTGACAAATAAAGTATTCAGTAAAACAAGCTCACAGTGCGTCACGGTGCAATGTGTTGTGAGCTTGTAGATCTGCTATTTTCAAAAGAACTAGAATTGTTTTTGGAAACATTTTAACAACACAAATCTTGTATGTTGGTCCCTGGCACAAAATCTTCTGTCTGCTCCCAGAAAGACATCTGCCTTTCTCCCACTTCCTATGTATGTCTTCACTCTCTTCTCTTTTGAAGGGCTATTGCGATAAAACTACTAATTGTTTGTACATGTGCATCTTAAGCCTATTTATAATTCATCGTACGACGGTGTCGCACACTCAAAACATATCCAATATACAACCTCACAACGTCTCATCTACAACGCGTACTGGGAGCTTGTAGATCTGCTATTTTTGCCGTGCAACACCGTCGCATGACGGAGCATAAATTAAGCATGAATGTGTCTGTGAATGTATCGTCTGTGGATGTTGGTCTGCTCTGAGGAGCTCATCTGTCAGTATCGGCACATCTCCTTGTCTCACCAGCCCACAATCCACACCCTGACTGAGAAACTACATCCTGAGAGAGAGGGGGGGGGGGGGGGCGGGTGACTGACTATAGTAGGGAGTTCAATTCTCTAAATTGACCATAGGGAAATTCATACATCTTCATGTGCATGTGTTCATGCACCTTTGTGTATACTTGTGTATTTGCATACTGTATGTGCACGTCCATGCAAGAGAGAGATGGTGTGTGTGTGTGTGTGTGTGTGTGTGTGTGTGTGTGTGTGTGTGTGTGTGTGTGTGTGTGTGTGTGTGTGTGTGTGTGTGTGTGTGTGTGTGTGTGTGTGTGTGTGTGCGTGCGTGCGTGATTTTAGTGGTCATAATAGAGAGAATAAATCAGATGAGATTAGATTACAGATTAGATGCTTTATTGATCCTGGTAGGGAAGCAGCACACTGAGTGATCACGGGTTGAAGATAAATCAATAATCATGCAAAACATAACATTGGGTTAAATTATTAACATACTGTACATGCCCTAAGAAACACAGTTAATGTACTGCACATGGTACTGTATACAATGAAACCACACCACTAGAACACAGTAGTACATTCAAAGTGACAACCAAACACAATTGTAGTAGTATACTGTAGATAGAGCTACGTCTACAATCTAGCACAGTTTTAAACTCTGTGATTACAACAACACAGTGAGAATATACCAAGTAAGCAGCTCTTCAGGGCCAAGTATCGTCAAGATCAGTTGCACGCACGCATGCATAGGAAGCATGTTATTTATTCTCTCACACACACACACACACACACACACACACACACGCACACGCACACGCACACGCGCACACACACTTGCACCAAGAGCAAGGGAATTCTATAATTCCGCTATTATCCAAAACACACATGTAAAGGAACAGCATGTCATATGTATGTTCAGTTATTAGGTGACTGGGAAAACCATACAGTTACTCACGGCCATCAGTCTGGCATTGTAGAAGTAATACAAATCATTCTGTTCCATACTGTTGGATTTTGTAATCCCATAATGATTTTCACTTTGCTATGCTGTTATTGTTTTCCCCTCCCCTTGCTATTGCAGTCTCCCACTGTTAGCAGCCAGTCCCCGCCACAGACCATTGATTGTAGATAAACACAGACGCAAAGTCATTGGTCTAACAGTTCTCCATGGGAAGGGGCAAGTTTAATTCCCCATGTGCGGTCTGAAGGAAAACGCACGCACGCACGCACGCACGCGCGTGTGTGTGTGTGTGTGTGTGTGTGTGTGTGTGTGTGTGTGTGTGTGTGTGTGTGTGTGTGTGTGTGTGCGTGCGTGCGTGCGTGTGTGGTGGGGGGGGGATATCATAACACAGGGTTCCTACACATTTTCCATTTTAAAATGCCATACTTTTCCAGACTTGTTATAAATTGTTGTTATAAATTTAGAGTAGCCAATAACTTTTTACCCCCTGTAGTAGGGGGTGCTAAGTGAAAAATCGTTACGTGGCGGTTAAAAGCATGAAATTTGATACAGATGTCCCTTGGGTCATCCTAAAACATCCTAGAAGGGGTGCCCAAAAAAATCTTAAACAGGAAGTGAGTTATGGACAAAATCCAAAATGGCCACCTAAACTGTTGACCGTTGACTCAAAAGACACCAAAAGAATCTCCGAAAAGCATAACATTTGGCACACATGTCCCTTGGGTCATCCTAAGACATCCTTGAAGGGGTGCCCAAAAACATCTGAAACAGGAAGTGAGTTATTGACCAAATTGAAAATGGCCGCCTAGTGTTGTCGATTGACTCAAAAGACAACTGAAGAATCTCCAAAAAGCATAAAATTTGGCACACATGTCCCTTGGGTCATCCTAAGACATCCTAGAAGGGGTGCCCAAAAAAGTCTTCAACAGGAAGTGAGTTATTGACAAAATTGAAAATGGCCGCCTACAGTGTTGGCGATTGGCTCAAAAAGCCTATAGAATCTCCAAAAAGCATACAATTTGGCACATAATCCCTTGGGTCATCCTAACACATCCTAGGGGTGCTCAAAATAATCTGAAACCGGAAGTGAGTTATTGACTAAATTGAAAATGGCCGCCTACAGTGTGAAAGATGATGCAAGATACCTAAATAATCTCCTAAAAGCATGAAATGTGGTACAAATGTCCCTTGGGTGATCTGAACGCATCCTACAAGGGGTGCCCAAAGAGGTTTTAAACAGGAAGTGACCGCCTAAAGCAGTTGACACAAAAGAAAACATAAAGGGACGTCATAAAGGTGTATCATTTGGTATGTACATTGAGTGCTTCTTAATATATCCTACAAGGGGTTATTTATTTGTTTGTTTGCTTGTTTATTAAACTTTTTAGGAAAGGACCATGTTGAAGAAATTCTAAATGGCTGTTTAAACAGTTGACCAATACGACAGGTTATGCAGTGCATAACCTGCCGTATTTTGTAGTCTACCTTCTGTTTTCATTTCTACATCATCTATTTATTTTACTTTCTGCATTGTTTTTTTATTTTACTCTTTGAATCTTCTTTATTTATCTAACTCTCTGCATATTCTTATTTTACTCTCTGCATCTTATTTATTTTGCACTCTACATCTTCTTGCTGGTTTTACACTCTATCTTCTCATGTATTTTCTTCTTGATCATTACTGTTTTTTTGTGATTAGTGTTTAGTAACTACATGTATTCATGTGTGCCATTTCGCAATTACCAGCACATTGGCATAATGCTCTGCAAGGTAACCCAGCATCCCGGCATCTACACTTTCTCGAACAGAAGGGCTGCAGCTTTGCAGCCACACTTGAGTTCTCTACAAACTTAGGCAGCCTCTGGCAAGAGTGTCCATAAAGGTGTCCACGAATCAGCGACTTTAATTTTAATCCATCCATATTTGTCAGGAGATGGTAGAGATTGCATAGCTTTCAGGCTTCTGGACCAAATACCAGATTGTCAAACTGCTCGATTTGAATGTTGTAGCAGTGCAGCCCGTGGGGGAGGAGTGTTTTCCATTGAGAGACTATTAAAACTTTTTTTGGCACCCCTTAAGATGCATTCAGATCACCCAAGGGACATTTGTACTAAATTTCATGCTTTTATGAGATTATTTTTTATGAGTGTCTTTTGCATCATCTGTCAACACTGTACACGGCCATTTTCAATTTAGTCAATAACTCACTTCCTGTTTCAGATCATTTCAGGCACTCCTTCTAGGATGTCTTAGGATGACCCAAGGGACATGTATGCCAAATTGTATGCTTTTATGAGATTCTTTAGTTGTCTGTTGAGTCAATCGACAACACTGTAGGCGGTCATTTTCAATTTTGTCAATAACTCACTTCCTGTTTAAGATTTTTTGGGGCACCCCTTCTGGGATGTCTTGGGATGACCCAAGGGACATGTATGCCAAATTGTATGCTTTTATGAGATTCTTTAGTTGTCTTTTGAGTCAATTGATAACACTGTAGGCGGTCATTTTAAAATTTGTCAATAACTCACTTCCTGTTTAAGATTTTTTTGGGCACCCCTTCTAGGATGTCTTAGGATGACCAAAGGGACATGTGTGCCAAATTGTATGCTTTTATGAGATTCTTTAGTCGTCTTTTGAGTCAATCGACAACACTAGGCGGCCATTTTCAATTTCGTCAATAACTCACTTCCTGTTTCAGATTCCTTTGGGCACCCCTTCTAGGATGTCTTAGGATGACCCAAGGGACATATGTGCCAAATCTTATGCTTTTTGGAGATTCTTTTGAGTCAACGGTCAACAGTTTAGGTGTCCATTTTTAATTTTGTCCATAACTCACTTCCTGTTTAAGATTTTTTTTTTGGGCAACCCTTCTAGAATGTTTTAGGATGACCCAAGGGACATCTGTATCAAATTTCATGCTTTTATCCACCGCGTAACGATTTGGCAATTTTTTGTGGTTAGCACCCCCTACTACTGTAAAAATAAATAACGTGTTCCTTCTACGCGCTACGTCCAACCAGGGAAACTCTCCCCTGTCAGGTGACAAGAAGGTCAGTTGGCTCTCATGCATTGAAGGAGGCATGAGCTCGGCCCTGGCCTCCCTAGGTTGGCAGAGGGAAGGTAGTGCCCAGTATTACATATAGACAATTAGCACTGGGTGTAAAAAATGGGGTTACAAAATCGTGGGATAAAAGATTTAGTATAAAAAAAAAATGAACAAATAATTATAAATAAGTAAACTAACTGAAACGGTCCTACCTATACTCATTATTTCCCCTTAATTTAATAGATAGCAAAAATAATATATTATTGTTATCCCCATGAATCTTTTCTAAATAAGAAGCAAAAATGAGTCAATAAAAATAATTGTCCATGGACATGACGATGAATGCAGCCATACAATTATGGTTTCCTTATGAAGAAATAACTACACTGACTGCGTAACTGATAAATGTTCAGACAAGTATTTGTCACAATGTTATGTGTGATGCTATGCATATATGCAATTCAGAGATATTGACGTATTTTCTTTCAACTAATTTGGTGGGGGATATGTGAATTTGGTAAAGTTATTTTAAGTCAATAGTCTGGAAAGATAATCCTTTTTTTAAATGTCCATACTTATTCAGGTCTAGAAATGACTAAAATCAAATTCCATACTTTTCCATACTTGTGTAGGAACCCTATGATATTTCTTTTTTAATGATTTATAATTGTATTAATAAATATGGCACAGAATATTATTTTTATTTCAAACACATTGTTTCAAACACAATATATACAGCAGGGATCACTGCACAAACATGATCTTTTGAATAGCAACTTGTTTTTCCTTTGCCAAGGCATCCCGGAGTCTAGGGTTTTTCCACATTCAACCGGAAGCTGATGTACATATTTATAAAAGCTAATAAAAAAATATCGCTGAGCCTTTATTTCAAAGCCTTGGGAACTTGTAGCTATGAGACCAATAGCAAAGATATACTGCTTAAAATATATTTGTCATAAATCTGACCTAAATAATACATAAGTTTGATTTGGGCTGATTGATTCTGCTGTTGTGCTGTTTGTTTGATTGATTGATTCTATCTGCTGCTATTTATATCAAAATGTTTCTACTTGCACAAGAAGCATTTCTGTCTCATGTCTCTATTTTGACCATGCACCTTATGTACAGTATATATTACATATTATATTGTATATGACATTGCTCCTTCTTGTTAATTGACTCTGTTTCCTTTGTTTCCTTCACTATTCTTTACCCTTACAACTCTTTTCTGGAAACTGCAAAATATTGGGAGCTTGTACAAAATAAATACTTTACCCACTATTTTACACCTGTGAACTTGTGACGTGACAATTAAGTACAATTTAATTGATACCACATTTGAAATGGTATTAGAAATAATGTATAACATGCTATAATTGAATTTTTATCAATACAACATTTAGTCAACTTTATTATGGATTCTACAATAATACTGTACAATGGCAATTATCTCTGAATGACATCATTATCTCTCTCACATAACATCAGACTGCATGCTGTGGTCTCTCTCTCTCCCTCTCAGAGAGAACAGCACATAACATCAGACTGCATGATGTGGTCTCTCTCTCAGAGAGCACATAAATGGTAAATGGTAAATGGTGCATTTATATAGCGCTTTTATCCAAAGCACTTTACTGTACATAGATTGTGTATTACATTCACCCATTCACACACACATTCACATTCATACACCGATGGCGGAGGAAACCATGCAAGGCACCAACCTGCTCATCGGGAGCAATTAGGGGTAACATCAGACTGAATGATGTGGCATCTCTCTCAGAGAGCACATAACATCAGACTGCATGCTGCTCTCTCTCAGAGAGCACATAACATCAGACTGCACGCTGCTCTCTCTCTCAGAGAGCACATAACATGCGGTCACATGCAGTGTGACAGCTAATTTACAACATTTTGTAGACAATACCAAAATGAAGAGAGAATTCAGATGCAGAAACATTTACACTTTATGTTAAATGACAGGCAAGAAAACTATTTCCTACAGGCAATTCACCTTGATGGTCTCTCCTACAGTACATGAAGTGAGAGAGAAAGAGCAGTATGATTTGGAGCTAAGCAGTGACATACTACGATAAGATTACAAAAATATATTTTGTGATCTGGAATTGTCTATCTTTTAGATTATTTCTTTTAGGGGTTCAAGCCCAAAATGCTGAAATCCTATCCTATTTTCTGTGCTGGCTATTGCTATTATTTTTCTCATTTTACCATGATTTTGCACAGACAGTACGGCTGGACTGAGTTCGAATCCAACCTGAGGCTCTGTTGTCTCTCTCTCACTGTCGCTATCAAGGAATAAAGCAGAAATGCCAACAACAAAAAATCTGAAAAACAAAATCATTCTGTGAGATGTTTTTCATTTTCTCCACAATTTAGTCACTGGCAACTACTGGTAGGTGGAAAGTGGGCCGAGGCTGGGAACAACCGCGTTAAAACTTAAACTCACTACACAAATGCCTCAAGAACAAATAAAGTCTGTCTGACTATTGATTTGCAGGATATCTCAAGTACCTGAAACACCCTGAAAGTATTTGTCAAATTGACCACTAGGGGGTGATACAAATGCAAAAATGGGATGTCATAATCATTGGCGTGGTCATTAAAAAACTCAAAGGAAGTCTCATAACACTGTTAAACTGTTAAAATTGCCCAATAGGGGGTGCCATCAGTTCCAAACACGTGCATGCATGGGCCAGACGTGCATGAGCCTGTTGAAAATTTGGCATCACCAAACTTGCTGGATATTTTAATTAAGCTGTTGAAACATGTCCCCAAAATATTTTAGAAATTGAACAATAGGGGGGTGTTGATCCCTCAGAAAAGGCGTGGCCTGGAACACATTTGTACTTAAAACTTTAAAGACGTTTGAACCCCAAAGTGGCCGCTTTGAGGCTATATATATATATATATGTATATATATATATATATATATATATATATATATATATATATATATATATAATTATTACATCTTCATCTTCTTCTGAAAGTCATTATCTTCCTCTTCATCATCTTCCCTCTGCCCATAGTCATCTGCTGTGCTTGGACCCTGTTAATAATTACCGCTTGGAGCTATATTCACATTTAAATTCACTATGATATTCACAATTCATTGCCGCAGAGGTACACTAAAGTCTAGTGCAGCTCTGAATGCAGAGAGAACAAAGCAACCAGTTGCTCACCAGAGACGTAGAAGTCAAAAGAGTTAAAATAGTAAAAGGTGCTCCTGGATAAAACGGGATAAATCATCAGATAAAAAAATGGGAGATCCAGGCACTCAAGGTTAAAAGGGAGGGAACAGCCTTTATTTAATTCACCCTCTTTTAACCTCGAGGGCCCTGCGGATCTCCTATTTTTTATCAGCTCTGAATGCAGTTAGGATCTTGAATAGGTGCTAACATAGAATTCTGAAACAATACCAACATTGTAATAAGCGGATATCCTTTGTTTCCTGTTTAGGAAGCCATAAATCAGTAATAGTATAGGCCTTTTTATACTGAATAGGGTTACATTATTTAAAATGTTCTGACAGATCCATATATTTGTAATATTCCTGTTTTTTCGGGTCTCGTAAACCGATGGTCCGACCAATATGTCTGAGTCATAGTGTCGGGGCTTTGTCAGAGTACCCGTTGTACCTGTCTGTCTGTCTCCCTTTTGTGCCCACATATGGAGATCTATATCTGTCAGTCCTTGTCTCTTTTATGCCCATATATGGAGATTGCTGATGTCATCAGTATTTATTACATATATTAGTCTCTGTTCTTGGTAAAGGCTTTTTGTTATATATAAATAGTAATTGTCCCCTTTGAATGACATCTATAGCAAGCCTTCGGGCACTAGGTTATTTCATACACACAGTGAGAAAGAGTTCCTTTACTACCTTTTCTGTAATTTAAACTCTTATCTTCTGTTTTGTGCCATCAGGAAAACCATTTAGAGAGCCTGGCATTCCATCACCCTGCAGCTTTTGCCAGATGTTGCGTTTAATGGATATTTCATGACAACTATCATAAATCAATGGGAAAGGTTACTTTGGTTAAATTCTCCTCTAAACTCTGAAAACCTTTATAGCCCAGAGTATGGCACAAACAAATAAAATGTAAATATAATGAAATAAATAAATTATTGACTTTGACTTTTTACAGCCCACTCGTTCTTTTTTTCTCCAATATTGTACTTGGGGACACTTTGGGACATTTCTTTTCTCGAAAAAGCAATGTGTTTGCATCTGGGTGGTGATGGTCATAATTTTTTGATTCTTTGATACAGGAGGACAGGAGAGAGAGCAATGAGAAAAGTTGTATTATTATTATGACTCCATCATGTATATTAATTATTAACCTATTATATCTATTAACGGCCCTTAAAGCTGACTAGTTGGTTAACTCGTTCTCTGAACATGAAAGATGTTATCCTCTCTGTGCCTTGCAGCCTACAGGGGATCATAAAATAAAATGGGTGAAAGTGAAAATTGATGATTACGATGACAAATGCCAGTTCTACCACAGCTATTTCTATATCACAGTATGAATCATACCCTCTTCACTTCTCTGTGTCTGGCCAGGGATTAACATGGTCTCATCTCTAGTTATGTCTCTGTTGTCTTCAAGGCAGGGTTCTGTATCTCTCTTCTCTCTACCAGAGGAGTCAATGGAATCTTTACATCTGCCATTGTTGGCTACGGATGATTCTGTAGAGACGACCACTTTCCTGACATTGTATGAGAAGTTGTCTATGGGTTCGTTCTCTCTTTTATCATTGACTGTAGATGACCCTGTGCATGCAGATTCCATGGGTTCCATTGTAGCTTCATTGTCATTTAAGGAGGATATGTTAAGATGGGCTGAGGAACATTCTGTAGAACCCACATCTTTCCTATTACCTGTTTTGAAGGGGTCAATAGCAACAAAACCATTATCATCGTTTGTGGTGATATCAGTTATAAGCACATGATTCCTACCATTGGCTGGAGGATTTGTATCCATACAAATCTTAACCGCAGAGGTTTCTATGGGATCTTGGTCTTTCCTCCCATTGGCTGCGGTCGTTTGAGAAAACGGCACAGTCTTTTCATCACCGCAGACCACGTTACTGCCTTTCCATTCTTGGAATTGGAATCTTGAGATTGTGCCAGTGGTGGTATTGAGGATAGCTCTCCGGGCCCTTTTGTCCGTTCCATTGCTGTTGGGCTGGGGTGTACTAGTACGTGAGTCACGGACTGTGCTATAGCTGCCTTGGATTAACGACAATGTCCTCTGTTGTCCCTCTGGTCTCTGGCAACGGTAAAGCCCACGGAATGCCGAGCGGAACTTCTGGGACATGGCGTTGTATATTACTGGGTTGATAGCACTATTGGCATAGATGCAAGTCCGACAAAACAGGATGAACCAGGAGTCCAGGTAGGGTGTGGACACAAAAGAGTTAATCAGAACCAAAGTCCGGTAGGGCATCCATAACAACGCAAATAGGATCACCACCACAGCTAGCATCTTAGTTACCTAGAGGTGAAAGAAGAGCAAGCAGGGAACAGCAGTAAGAATCACTGAAAGATTCAATCTAGTTTATGAAGGTTATATTACAATAAATATGCATGGCCCTAGAGTTTTAACAGGCATTGGAAATGAGAATGGGGCAAAAGAAGCAAGCATTTGTGACATCCAAATCCCAGTGTAATATTGTCTGATAAATTGTTACAATTTCTCGGATTATCTGTGTTTGCTTCATGATTGTTTGAGGCAACGGAACATTTCAAATGAAATAGTGACTCTGCGCAAGTGAACTTGTGGCACTGTGTGTATCAGATGGTTTCTTCTGAGTTAAGAGTCAATACATGTCACAGCTAGTACATAACACATCGTAGCTACATGAACATAGATCATCCAATCCCAGGGTTTCCTAAAAAATATTATTTTCTCTTTTTCTCTCAAAAATCAACAAACCACAGTATGTTTTGGAAAATTGTCAGCAGTAATGTAGTCAATGGGCTAAACATGCAGAACATGCAGAACACATAATATAAGTATGGGAACAATAATATAACAGTAAATGTGTAAACGGATAAACAGGGAAATATGTCTGTGAGTCCCTTTTATGCCCATATATGCGATCTCTGTATCTGTCAGTCTTTGTCCCTTTTATGCCCATATATGGAGATCCCTGAGGTCATCAGTATATGCCCATACATAGGCATGCCCTCTTTTGTGCCCATATATGGAGCTGACTGATTTGTTTGCTGATGCCATGACGACACATTGAGGTTAGACAACACACTCCATATTTGGGCGTAGCTGCATTGGGAACTCTTTATATGGTTATGGCTGAGTCATGGTGACATGAGCGTGACGTCAGAGGTCCGCCCGCTGGCCGGCCTCCCGTAAGCCAATTTTAATATAGGATAAAGTACATCACAAGGTCATATTATTGGCATTTTACTTTGAGTTAATTAGTTCTGTTTCGTGACGTCATGCTTGTGATTCGGCTGTTGTTGCTGTTATTACTTTTGAGGTGAATGACATACGTAGTTTAATACAAACAAACACTTTTCTAAATAGCTTATCATTGACAAGGTTGTAAAAGTGAAGTGTAAGAAACAGACAAGTAGAAACAGACAAGAAAACCACTGTTTTACACCTGTAAACCTGTGATGTGACAATAAAGTTGATTCTGAAACGAGGGGGGAATGTACAAAAGAAAAGCTAAAGCATTGGCAAAGAGTCAAAGAATATTTAAAGTACTTCTTAAAGAGAAGGATCATAATACACACAGACATAAATAATAATGTAGAAAACAATATGGTGACAATGAGCATTGTAAAGAAATGAATCAGTGCACAAATAAACAACAGAACCAACAATAACAAGGAAATTCAGTTACAGCAAAATAATGTGTATCGCATTTATGCGGTGTGCATGAGCGTGTGTACTGTACATTTGTACAAATGTGAGTGTGTGTGTGTGTGTGTGTGTGTGTGTGTGTGTGTGTGTGTGTGTGTGTGTGTGTGTGTGTGTGTGTGTGTGTGTGTGCGTGCGTGCGTGCGTGCGTGCGTGCGTGCGTGCGTGCGTGCGTGCGTGTGTGTGTGTACAAACAATGCAACATCCCCACCCCCAAACCCCCCCCCATGGCTTTGTGACCATGACGACAGCTCAGGCATTCCTGAACCCCGGTGCGACAGGAGAGAAGCAGTCAGCGTATAAGGCTTCAGTGATTAGCCTTATCAGTCCCCAACAATACCACACACCTTCCTTATCCCCCGCTCCTCTCCCCTCCGCACCCAGCCTCACCCCTTACACCTGCAGACATTTTAGAGCTCCCCCACACCATCCCCCCACCCGTCGTGCCATAATAATGTTGTTGAAGCATGGTTGCCTTTCACTCAGCTCCCTATGTTTTGTGATCACAGCAGAAAAAGAAAAGTCAGGCAGGTTGATAGCGCCTATCGTGCACACGTCTCTCCTCGGCTAAATGCTATTTGAGATAAGGGTCTCTGTCCCCTGCCTCAAGCAGCAAGTCAGTGACAGCCACCTCAGCAAGTAGATTAAAAAGGGAAAATCGCTACACAACAAAGCATTTAATTGAACAGGGAGGAGGCGGAGAGGGCGGGTTTCTAATTATCACAATGTGGAGATAATGAGACAGAAAGAATCTGAGTGGCATTTTGAATATGCATATTATTACTGCCACCATGCACCAGTGGTTTACTGGGTTCTGATACGACAAACAAAGAGGACGGACTCGGTCGAGGAAATTAACGGAAGAGTCCGGCATCCGTTTCACCAAAGAATCTGCTTTTCAGTTCAGATGTAAATGATATCAAGTTGCCCCTAGTTAATACTACAGCACCACACACCAAACATAAGCATCCGTCTTCTTGAATGTGCACTTCAGGAGATCACAGACAGGAAAAAGTCTTGAAGATTAAAAGTGTATATTAATCTCACAGCATAGTATTAATCTCCAACCGTAAAACCGCCATTCTTTGGTACACAGAAGTTTATCGAACTCTGTCGGATTGAATCAGCCTATCAAACAGCCCGAGGGCAGATGAATGAAAACAGTGTGGACTGCATATTGAAGAACTGAGAGTAAAACCATCTGCAGTATTAAGCACACTTCAATGTAAATCCCAAATCACATTATGTAAATCTTTGGCTCTTGGATGGAGCCCTTGAACACAATTGATTAGAATCTACTCTCTTTCGTATGAGCGTTGAGGCTTGTGCACGAGTATGCATGCAAGCATGCATTTCCTTGCACATAGCCACACACACAGACCAACGTAGACCCAGACCCCAATGCGAGTATTTAAATGAATGAATTAAGCCTGAGTTATAAATGATTTAGTTGCATCTTGCATGCCCCCGATGCGGTAACACTTGCTATGCATCCCATGTCTATAATGCATTATAAGCATACTTATAATGCCTTATAATTGTTCTTATAATGTATAATTATGTACAGTTATAAGTACAACTCAAGTACACATAATGCTTTATAACAATAATCATGACACATTATAAAGCATTCTATAATGACTTATGAGGTCAAGTATAAATGCAATGTAATTTGCTTATAACACTGTATAATTACAGGTATAAGCAATAATACTGTAGGTACTCATAATGCAATCATAACACACTATAAATCTGCTTATAATTATTACTGGTCAAACTGACTGACTTTTTTATTTTGGCCAGGATCATAAGTTTGTGGGTTTTATTTTTACCCAAACAACTTCCACCAACAGTTCCAGTGCAGCATATACTGTAAATAATGAAGGCCTTAAATAATAATAAAAAAATAATAAGACAAAATATAGGAAATGAAAACACTTGACAGCAAACTAAACTAAAGAAAACAAGCAAGGAACTGGCGAGACCCTTACACAAGGGCCCTGGCAGCTCTGCCCTATAGGTGCTGACAGCTTGTTGCTCCAAGTCTAACTGAATCACTGCCCCTGCAGCCTCCCTCTTAATGGGAGTGGATCCTACTACATGGCATGAAATCAATCAACAGTCAATTAACCCACCTACCCATTCCCATAGCCTATGACTGACCTAAACCTTCAAAGGATGTTGTACAACATAATATAATTCACATTTCACGCACATCACTATATTCAAAAGACCTTGAATTCAGACGGACAAAACACCCCTCCTCCTCTACAGTACTTGGCACCCTCCAATCTACAGAGGAGTGCCAGCCATAGAGGTATAATATAACTAGAGGGCGGATTGCCCCGCCCCCAGCTATCATTTCAATTAATGTGCTCAGTGGCGTTTTGAAGCACCCGGAAGCCTTCCGGGAGTAGAATTATTGAGTCGTTTTTGGACACACCATAGAGTTATGAGCATGCGCACTAGTGTCCTTTTTGCGTCCTACGGCAGCCTGTGTGTCAAGGTATGAACACGAGATATTTATTAAATACACTCAAGATGCATATTTATATGTAAATGCATATGTATAATGTATTATGTATAATATGTTTAAATATTTATATTTATATATATAAATATCTCTCAGTATGTTTTGCTCGTGCATGTATTTCTCCCCGCCTGCGGTTCCAGCTTTGGCCACTGGGGTGGCGGCTTCAATGTTTCTCAGCAACTCTGGGGGCTTGGTGCCAGCACTGCAGAGGAGTACCACCCCATGATTACCACCACCACCACAATGAACTACTCCAGATTCAATAAACAGAAACTTCAAACATTAAAATGTATTGGGAAATACAATGTTAAGAACACTGTCCATGAACCAACACTTCCACAGTAATTTCCAAAGCCGGCCGGCAAAGTTAGTCAAATGGAAGCCGCTGTGTAGTTAGGTGTGTGTACATTGTCCTCAATCAGTGTTTATGTATAGGGCACGGGCTGCCCCGTGACACATACAATTAATTAATAAATGTTATATACTTCAGTGGTTCCAAAGCTGTAGGAGGCATCTCCTTATGCTCTAATCCATCAAATTGATATGTGGATGGGTGGGAGGGCGGACAACATTGTATGATTCCAGTCTTTTTTGTGCTTTATGGAAGACTTATTCACCTCAACTAAATATAACTTATCTATCTATCGATCTACTCTGAGATTGTAAAAATTGTTAAACAATCAGATTAACTGATAGTTCAACAATTAAGGCTTAATTAATGTGAATCAGTCGTTTATGACATACAGTATTACATATGACATATGACTCCAAATTTGGGCAAGGTTTCAACCCGATCTGAGGCCTATTGCCTTCCATTATCAAATCAATATACAGTATTTATATGTATAAAACATTGTGTTAAAATAAATTCTTCTTTGGCCTACTGGCAGTGTGCACAATATTTGTCAATGATCGTTCCAACAGTTTGTGAGATTGGCACGCACGCACGCACGCACGCACGCACGCACGCACGCACGCACGCACGCACGCACGCACGCACGCACGCACGCACGCACGCACGCACGCACGCACGCACGCGCACACACACACACACACACACACACACACACACACACACACACACACACACACACACACACACACACACTTATATTCACAAACAACCTGACCTGACCCTCTTATAGTATAGATTGTAGAAAGTTGAATTGATTATAGATGTAAGGTGCAAGATGAGATCCTGGTGGACTTTAATGGCTTTTCTCTGGAAAGTGGAGGCACCTTTGAATGAGTGTCAGACTGGATTTATCCTTCAGGTCGCACCCTTTATTCTAGTGGCGGTAATGTGAATATCGGCAAACCATAAATAAGAACAAATGCTTCGATATTACAGTTCCTTGCGTGATGACTGCAAATAACACTAATATGCCTGTCCAACTTGTCTTAAGAGAAACAAGCAATCCAACTTTTCAAAATGCTATGATGAAAAACCACAATATAATCACTCACAAAGCTACTCCCTTCTTGTCCAATTCCCTCATGAGTGGATGAAGTGAAGTGATACAGAGGCAGCTTTTAAGACCAAATATCCTGAGAGAACACAATATGTGTGAAAGCAGACAGACAAAGCGTGCAATCTGGGATGGAAGGGTTCTCAGAGGTAAATCTCTTTTGCCCCATTGCCTTAGGAAAAGAAGGTAACCGATTCTCAAGCTAATATTGTGGCGCAGTGTGTCGATGTATAGCGATGTTTTTGGTGTCACATAGGCCCTAATAGCCACATAACACCCAGGACACGAGTGCTCCGCAAACAGTCACCCAAGGGCACTTATCTGAGGTAATAGATAGCAGGAGTATTGCCACTGCTATCCCTCTGCCACGGAGGGAATCATGGCTCCCAATCCCAACAGATGGCGCACAGGCAAAGACCAGCCCTGGGTCAAGTGTGACCAAAAGCTATTCTACGACAATTACTGGACAGATAAAAAAAGAGATGGAACAGTAACAGAGAAGAGGAAGAAGGGGCGAGATTGTGATGATGTACCTCACAGCCTGGCATTCACCCCTTGGAAATGAGATGGTACATCTCAAGGAGTTAATCCTAATAAAGAATTTCCAACATACCTGTTTCCTTGATGACAGAGCACTCTTTGGCCGGCTCTGATGACCCCCCTTCCCAGACTCTGCCCTTTCTCGGCAGTTGCGATGAAGTGTGGTCGCACCAGCAGTGATGGTGCCTCCATCTGGGTGGTTGGGCAGAGGACTGGGGGGGGGGGACAGTATCCAAGCATTAAGAAGATCAATCATTACAATAGAGAAAGACTGCACTTGGCTTATTTGATCGATCAACCAATCGACCCATTGAACGATTGGTTGTCAAGAAATCAGGGTGGATGTACAGTAAAATTACGTATTATAACAATGACTTTCCTAAAAGTATTTATATTCTCTTTCAGTCAGCCAGAACAAATTAGGTACCTGAGGTAGAGGATTCGTGCTATGAGGCCATACAGCACAATCGCCAGTAGCAATGGGATGACATAGAATATGGCAAAGTCGATGAGGTAGATGGGCAGATAGAGCTCTCGTTTCACCTTGTAGCCACACTGCACATGTCCATCCTGGCTGACCTAAATGTCACACAGTTGTCACATTGACATAATATTACATATTGTTTGTGTAGTGACCTTCCTGAGCTCAGGGTTGCTTAAAGATTAGAAAAAGGGCACAAATAAAAGGGCTATTAAAACACCACAATAAAATAATTAAAGGTGGTAATTGTTGAAAAATTACCACCCTAAACACAAATAATCTTTATTCTGTGATCACACCAACCATCCAAATCCCTCACAGGCATACTGTGGTTAATTTTTAGAAATGCCAACAGGTAAATAAATAAATAACGCTGCCTTTAATCTTGCCCTGCTGCTGTTGTTAAGATGTTAGTTATTTGCATTCCAATAAAATCATTAACTGCACTACTCCACTCGAAAGAATTACATTTCTCTTTTGTTTACACTCCCAGCCAAGTTCAATGTTGCTTGTATTTTCTCTGACCTGAATATCAACCAGGAAAAACCAGAGCATACAGTAGACACAGGTGAAGATCCAAACACCAGTGATGATCCGTTTGGCCCGGGAGACCGTGCACATCGTCTGAGCCCTGATTGGATGGCAGATAGCTATGTACCTGCAGATGGACAGGCAAGGGTTTGTCACAATATAATGAGACCCCAGTTCATGTAGCACTTTACTGTATATGTTCAACTGATGTTACCGATGTGTATCAAATGTTGCGTTGTAAACAATGTGTTGTAGCGTACTTTACTTTTTTGCCAATACTTTTGTACTTTTACTCAAGTAAAATCTTAAAATACATGACTTTCACGTGTATCAGTGTGTTCACTCAAGTAGAAAAAATAAATCTGAGTACTTCTTCCACCACTGCACAATGCACATACAGTATTTCTTTCAGTGAAAGGTATCGGGTAGTAAAGTAACACCCTATACGTCACCTCTCTACGGTGAAGGCAGTGATGGAGCACGATGATACATTGATGCCCAGGTATTGGAGGTAAGTGATTCCAAGGCAACCGGCGTGGCCAAACACCCATGTGCCAGTCAAGCTGTCAGAGATGTTGGGCAATCCGGCCGCCACGAGCACTGTGAGATCCGCTATGGCCAGGCTGACCAGGTAACAGTTGGTGGGTGTCCTCATGTGTCGGGATGTGAGGACCACGAGCACGACCATGACGTTCCCCACGATGCCCATTCCGCACACCAGCACAACCAGGAACACAGACACAGTCTTGTACTCCAGGGATTCGGGGACCGTGTCACCGGGGTTCAGTGAGATGTTGGTCGGGGTGTCCATCCTGGAGCTCTCGTTGTCCGCCATGTCCGCAAGAAGGATTGTTTTTGTTCAGATGTCAGAAATCTGTGAAGACTGCATTAATTTGATTAATATGGCGTGGTGAGGGTCACAACAACCCGGAAATGTCACCATGATTTCTTAATGTAATCTGGTTGTATTTCTTTCAGAGTCCCACCTGTCCTTCTGTTGGGAATCGGTTCACACCAGCGTGTGGCGATTCAACAGCAGCTGTTTGAAGCCACCAAAACTTCCATGACTCATAATTTCTCAAGAGACACACTTATGCATTTAGGATGAAATGTTTGTTTAAAAGGGAAGAAGAGACCAAATCAAATTCACACTGCTTTAACATCTCAGATGTTTGTTTGATTGTGTTCTTCCCACTGAAGAGAGCTAATTAATGCTGAGTGTGCTACAGAAGGTACTACAAGTGCAATCACAGTGTGAAGGAATTAAATAATGTGTTGGTCTTCTTGACTGCTACATTCCTCCTTTTATTCCATGGCCTAAAATTGCATCCATGTATCCACCTAGAAAGAGAAAATAGGTTAAATATATTGCAAACATATAAATACTATTTGGTATATCTTTGGTAGCAGAATTTTGCAGTAATGTGACGATGCACACACACACACACACACACACACACACACACACACAGACACAGACACAGACACACACACACACACACACACACACACACACACACACACACACACACACACACACACACACACACACACACGTCTCACACACACACACACACACACACACACACACACACACACACACACACACACACACACACACACACAAACAATCTGCTCTGGTCCAAAACTCGTTTCATCAGCATCCACAATTTTCACTCCAATATACCTCCCACCATACACGATACTTCCTTAACCACATGAACCCACTAGTGTCTCCATTGTTCTGAGGTGAACACACGGTGAAGATAGCTACAAGCACACAGCGCTTAAATTGCGTTTTGAGCTATAAGTGGTTAAACCCAGATTTACAGTCTCCAGCTCTACAGAATGTCACGATGGGCCTCATTCAAGCCATGGAGGAGGCCTGTAACAAAATTGACGCAGGTTCCGTGCAAGGATGGATTCACCATTCAAGATGAGAGAGGACATAGCCTGTGATGTGAACGAAATGCTATAGCAATCAGACCCAGCTCGGTGAGCAGATGATGCTTAGTTTTTTGTTTTTGTCTCCACAAATGTTTTGCTGCGTTTATGTACTATATTCCATTTAGAATATGATCAGATTTTCAGTGCAAAATGCATCCTAGATAGATAAACTACAGAAATCTTTGGACATTAGCATGGTGAAAGAGATTTTAACAGGTGTATAAGTATAGTCAAACCTTCGGAAATTCATGGATGTATTGATTAATTTTATATTATACTAATATCTCTGGGAAGTAAATTATACAATCTTTGTCTTTGTTGTGATTGGTCAATATATTCATGTCCTTTAACAATATCTCTGGGAAGAAAATCAAACCAAGACTATCATTAATTGTATAATAGTTAAAAGCATTAGATTGAGCAGATAATATTAAACAAATCAAAGTATATGTAATGTAAACGGTGAGGTTCTCACATAAGCCCCCCTAGAGTTTTCTACCTCACCGGCACAACAACTAAATCTTACACTTTCCCTGGGAAAGAATGAACATGTATACTGTATATGTATACAAAAATGTTGTGCAAAACAAATAAATCAAATCAGAGCAGTGTTGTAACTGGTTCAAATAGAATCAGAAATGTGTGTGCCATACGATGACAAACTTGCATTCTAACTTTTAGCATTAAAAAAACTGCTGAAAATTTGATGTTTAAGTATATTACTTTGCAGTGGACAAAAGACACAATTAGAACTCTTCCGTTATGGCGACATATCCACATATTCTATCTAATTTTGCAGTATCCTCAACCATTTGTGCTACTGCATGCATGGTGTGGAATGACTATTTCAGGTTGCGCTGAAAAGTAATTAACCGTGTTGACTCTGTGAAACTGTTGCTGCCATCTGTTGATCTTTTCACTTCTAGGCTAGGAGTTGAGTGATATTGGATCTCCCCTCCCGAGGACTGCCTCTAATAAATGAAGGTGGACAAAAAAGTCAATGTAATTTATCTCCACAATCAGTCAGACTGCATAAACTACCCCTTCCATTCCACACAGGTCTACAATTTAGGCCTAGATGGTAGGCCAGATATCATGCACACTTTAGGCACATTTCAAGTTAAAGTGTGTTAAAGTGTGTTGCTGGGGTTGTATTGGTCTAACG
Source organism: Gymnoscopelus braueri (assembly GCF_963280865.1). NCBI lineage: Eukaryota > Metazoa > Chordata > Actinopteri > Myctophiformes > Myctophidae > Gymnoscopelus > Gymnoscopelus braueri. The sequence continues at coordinate 37,702,744 of NC_137610.1, read as the reverse complement.
GTTTATACAAAAACATTAATAAAAAGGAAAACACCTGTCAAGAAGTTTCTTTGGTTGATGTAATTTGTAATTTAGTTATTTTCTTTCCAGAGAGAGAGAGAGAACTAACTATGCTCGATGAATTCACACTCAAATGTATAATCTCTTCTACCACATCACTCTGCACGGGGCACCTTTTGGTATCATTCTGAAGAAGACCATGCGTGGAAACGTTAAACTATAATAAAGCCTTGACTGGGAGCTTTTGCAAAGTCACAGTGTGCGGACTTCTATAGTTTTTATCTCACCTTTTGGTATCCCCCACAAGGGTACCTTCTTCAATTCAGGGCTTTTACACCTTTGTTGTGTTGGCAATCTCTCTGTAAAGCCTTTTCAACTGTCAGTCCCTAATGCTACATCAATACTACTCAAAGGCCTATTTTTCTCTGCAACATCAAAAGTCTATAATGTAGGCTATAACTCAAGCTTGACTAAGCACCTGACAGGTATACTTTATGCAGTTTATTTCTGAAACGTTGTCTATGGACTCACTTAGGAAGAGCTATGGGTTCTCTCTTGTGTGTGTGTGTGTGTGTGCGCGTGCGTGCACACGTGCGTGCGTGTGAATTCAAGTATGAGAGAGTGTGAGAGACAGACTGCTGCCGGTGAGAAACAGAGAGGAAAAACGACGGGCACAGACCAGAAGCATGGACAGACACCATAGACAGAAGGCAGACCAGAAGCATGGACAGACGCCATAGACAGAACGCAGACTAGAGATGGAAACAGGCAGACATGGGATGTGTCAGTGTGTCTGCTGTTCAATCTGAAAACAAAGAATGTTTGGTACACTGGGGCAGTCCAGCTCGAGAGGGTTATAATTTAAAACATGGAAAGCATCTGTGTCATTTTAGATTTTTGTGTGTCACGATTTTTCAAAAATAGCAAATACAAGCAAGCTCATATAGCGCGTCACTTCGTGCCACGCTATGACCTTGTAGATCTGCTATTTTTGGAAAATCGTGAAAATGTGTACAAATCTTTGAATATATTTTTAAAGCGAAAATTTTTAACTCAAAGCTTTGCTTCTGGGGGTCCCTGGAACAAATTATTTTGAGATGGGGGTCGGCGGCCAAATACATATAATTTTGGGGGTCCTTTTTTTGAGCACCACTGATAATATAATATAGCAACATACATTTTTTCAGAAAACTGTTAGGATTTAGAAGACATTTGTAGAATCGGTCTCAGGTCTTACTGGGTTAAATTGGACAACTGCCACACATAATATTTCTTTTTCTTTTGGTACAATTTATTTATGTCTTTCTTTCTTTCTTATTGCCTTTATCAATTATTATTTTTTATTTGCTTTTGTTTTACATAATGCATAATGGCAAATTGATAACAATGTTATGACGTAGCCTAGGCTACATTGTAAATGTGCTATAGCTATAGCCTTGGACCAAGACTGCCAGAGGAGGTTCTTTTTGTGTCCATTTTTATTTTATGTGTATACACATAGAATCGATTAAAGAAATCTGTGACAGACTTGATCCAAGGCTAGGCTAGATAGGCTACTAGCAATATTGATTGGTTGATTGATTGATTGATTGATTGATTGATTGATTGATTGATTGATTGATTGATACTTAATAACAGTTTGAGGGAAAAAACACAGACAGTAGCCTACAGTGCTATACAAAAGGACGCTAGGATTAAACCCAAGAGAGCACTATGGCTTGTTTCCATTGGGGTCCTGTGTGTATTCAATTCATCGAATAAACTCGGCGACATAAAGTAATAGCCATGAGACGAGATAATTCAACATGCATATAAGTTTAAACTAACTCATCCTCCACTCCAACGTTAATGCAGTAGAATAATTACCTACCTACCTACTTATCATCCACTTTCTTGACAGGTGCGATGCAGAGTAGAGCGCCGAGTCAGACCCCTCTTCAAAAAGGTCTTCATGCTTATCTCACTTTTCGCTTTAATTGAGTGTTTTCAAGCTTGTCTAATTTTTTGCATTAGAAAATATTTTTAACCTGGTTGTGTCAAGTTTCCGTCAAATTGTAGCTGCAAAGGTTATAATGTTATTTGTGGCAGTTGTCAGTTGTCTGCTGCCTAATAATACCTACTAGAGAGCACCCCACTGCTGCGCCTTGCCGCGCAGGGTGCCTTTAGTGTCAGTGTTGCCATGTCGGCTTATTATAAGCGACTTTGGGCTTCTTTTTCTGTAAAGTTGGAAGTTGCGGATGCGGTTTATTGGGCTTGTTTCTAAAATGTACTTGCTTATTTAGGCTTGTTTCCAAAAAACGTATTACTATTTAATCCAGTGGTTCTCAAATATTTTAATGAAAATGTTTTGTGCCGGGTAACATTTATGTTGTTAGAATGTTTCAAAAATATTCAAAAATATTCCACATTTTATTGCTAGATGTTTTAGAAAATAACAGATCTTGTAGATTGGCTATTTTCAAATAGCGTTGAAGTGCTCATATGGCCTAGTTGCTTCTTTTGGGCTTGTTTTCCTAGACCTGGTTGCTTATTTCTCTCACCTGGCAAACCTGGCAACGCTGTTTAGTGCACTTGACGCTTCCTTCCACCTTCCACAAACCAACCATAGGGCTGGGTTGCTTTCCTTGCCGGGCCTTTGTCGCCCCCTTGTGGTCAACAAGGCTTTAGCAGCGACACACGTGTCCTAGTAATTTAAGCATACGCATAAGATTTAAAAAAGCATTCTGTGTATAGAAAGTGGGTGCGTTCAACCACAACTCTTCTATTATTTGTATTAGTCGAAGCGTAAAAAGGCTTAATTATACATTCATTGATAGAATACTTTATTAACAGTTTGCAAAGACAAGCACAGGGAAGTACCTTAACAGACGACGTCACACTGGTTGCAAGCGTCATACTGGTTGCAAATGAAACCCATTCTGTCATGTCTCGCTAGGCTTAAAAGACGACGTCACACTGGTTGCAAGCGTCATACTGGTTGCAAATGAAACCCATTCTGTCATGTCTCGCTAGGGCGCGCAGCACTAGCCAACACACAAGAGGGGTTCAACAGGTTGAGAATTGATTGCATGAAACAACCACCTGTGCATCCAGTCTCAATGTTGGTAAACAAATAATTGGTCTATACTGTTAAGTCAAGAGGATGTTATTGTTAAACCCAAGAAAGCTTGTTTCCATTGGGGTCCTTCATCGAAACATTTAATGACAGACAAATATACACTACTATGCAAAAACATCATTTTTGTTCCATAGCACTAAAACGAATGTATCCCTTGATAGAGCCAAATCTGTGTTGAACGTGATTTGAGCTCCCTCTGGTGTTGTGATTGTGGACATCATTGACGTTTTTGAAGTAGTTTGACAGGGTGTCTTTAGTGTAGTGTCTCTTAACGATGTATTGTGAGCTTGTAGATCAGCTATTTTCAAAAATATCTTTTATACATTTTGAACTTGTGAACTGGGACATTCTGCTACTTTTACTTATAGTGCTTTAAGTACATTTTGATACCAATACTTTAAAAAAAAACTTTTACTCAAGTACATTTTTAATACCGGACTTTTACTTGCAACGGAGTATTTCTACATTGCAGTGAGAATTCATACTTTTACTTAAGTAAAAAATGTGAGTAGCCTACTTTTTTCCCCACCACTGCAACAGTGTTGCCAGATCTGACTCCAGATCTGCAAGATTAGGCCAACTTTCAGCGCGGCTTTTCCCAGATCGTCGGCGTTTGATGACGTCAACAAGGTAATGGCCGCTCTCGCTATAGCGTCGTGTAGGGCTTTTTATTTTCTCCACCACGGCGGATAAAATAATCACATCATATTTATAGTTAAGTGTAAACAAGACCATCTCAAATAGACTGGGGCAGTGCTTTAACACAGCAGCCGTGTCTTCAAAGAGGTCCAGGTTGCCGAGGTGAATGGTCATGTTTTGATGTTAGCTTATAGCTAAGACTAGCTAAAGAGCTTCTCGTCGTAAGGGAAGGGTTGCATTGTTAATTGAAAGGCAAGCGAGCAGCATGGCTTAGTGCCGATCAGACAGCAATGCTGTGCGGGTCGTCATTCCGTGCACTTACACATCATTATGATTTAAGATGGTTTAGGTAATAAAGATGAAATTGTTATTATAGCAGATTTTAGTTTTTTTTTGTTGCGCTGAGGAGGTTTCGGGCCTGGTTGCTAACTAGCGCCACTCAGTTGTTAGCTACACTGTTAGCAGGAAACTAAAGCTGCAGGTTTTGTTTTTGTTTGGGGGGGGGGGGGGTGCGCAAACATGGGAAGGTGTAGTCGCTGCTTGAGATGAGCAAGGTAGTTTTTGTCTTCGTCTCGGGTAGACAATTTTGTTGCTAGCTAGCCTTGGATCAAGACTATCATAGATGCATTTTCGTTGTGGGACTCGATAAAATCTAAAAGCGTCTATGATAGTCTTGATCCAAGGCTAGTTGCTAGCTAACTAAATAACTAATGCTCAAGGAATAGGTGAAATCAGTGGCCAAGTAAACAGTTTACGGCCACTTGTCTTTAAACCTGTTGTGTGTACCTGCTACATGTAGTTACACTTGCATTCAAGCCCTGTGCTGTCTGGCAGACCCAGCTAAAGTAAGCTGTATGTCATTGTTTTGACTAATTACTGCTTTTGTTTTCAGCGGAACATTCTCTGATGGATACCCCTGAAAGCCCTACCCAGTCACCTCAGTCTCCAGAGGAGGAGGAGGAGAAGGGCATATCCGACAGTGAGCTTCTACGCGACTCTGCCGACGAAGACGACGACCGGCTTCTCTCAGACGGCGAGCTTGCCCACGGCGAGGAGAATGGAAGGCTGGCGGAGGATGAGAGGATGGGGGGTGGAAGAAGGGACTCTGACTTGGAGGAGGTGGTCCCAGATTTCATCTCTGACCCAGAAGACGAGGAGCCTGTCAGAGATGGAAGAGGAGTAATGGGTCAAGAGGACGAGACCATTGTTTTGATGGAGGGAGGTGAGCGGGGGAACAGCTCTCCAGAAGAAGGGGAGGAAGAGGAGAGACAAGGACAAAACGAGAAGGAGGAGGAGGAGGAGGAGGAGGAGGAAGAGGAGGGTCGAGTCTTGGATACCCCACAGTCTCCTGATTCAGTACCAGACCAGCATCAGAGCTTCTTCACCCAGGAGAGAGAGGAAGAGGGGGAAGAGCCACAAGAGGGATATGGGACTGGTAGGAAGGAGGAGCCTCAGCCACCCACTGGGACAGCAGAGTTGTTTGATGATGAAGATGATGAGGAAGATGAGGTGGCGGAAGACAGTAGGAGGAAGATGGCTGAGGAGGAGGAGGAGGAGGATGAAAACGAAGAGAGGAGGAGGAGGCGGCAGGCAGTCATAGTCCGGGAGATAAAGGACGACTCTGCGTCTGTCTCGCGAGAGCTGGACGAGCACGAGCTGGACTACGACGAGGAGGTGCCCGAGGAACCCAGCATCCCCATGCACGAGGAGGATGAGGAGGACGAGGAGGAGGAGGAGCAGCAGCATGCAAAGGTAGAGGGGGACGAAGAGCAGGAGAGGGAGGACAAGGACGCCCGCAGCAAAAGGAAGAAGCTGCTGAAGCCCATCCTCCCTCCGTCTCCCAGCGACAGCTCCAAGAAGAACGAGGACTCCAGAGGAGCAGAGAGGAGTCGGAGAGACTCCTTCCGAGACAAGAAGAAGGATGAGGATGATGGAGAGATTGATGAAGGAGAGATAGACGTAAGTGTTTGTGATCACGGCTGGCCTTAACCCATTAAGACCGGGAAGGCAACTGAGTCACTTAAGATTTCTTTGGCTATTCAAAAATAGCAGATATACAAGCTCATAGCTGCTATTTTTGAAAAAATCTTGAAAATGTGTGCAAATCTTTGAATAGCGAACATTTGTTATGGGTCCCTGTAAAAAAAATATTTTACAAAAATATATATTCAAAGATTTGCAGAAACTGTCCCAAGATTTTTCAAAAAACTGCAGATCTACGAGTGCCGCGCTATGAGCTTGTATATCTGCTATTTTTTGAATAGCCAAAGAAATCTAAAATGACAGAGATGCATTCCCGGATTGAATGGGTTAAAAGTGCAGCCTATTCTCAAGCAGGACCAATAGATGAGGTGCATGGACACCAAGGTGAGGTGCTGGCCATGGTTAATTGTCATCTCACACACACCTCCTGGCCCTCCCAGTATTTTTGATCGATGTGGCTCTCGATCAGCCACTTATGTTATTACATCTGTCAGATGTAATAACATTGACCCTGGTAGCATATCAGGACTGCAGTGTTTTCATATCTATGGGGCGTCAACTTGCTTCTTTGGTGTAGTATCTGTTAACCCTTTAAGACCTGAGGCGATTCTTTAAAAAAAATCAAAATCATAACAGTTTTTGGAAAAAAATCAAAAAAAAATGTTTTCAAGATCTTTCAAAAATAGCAGATCTACAAGCTACACTACACTCGGTGCCGCGCTATGAGCTTGTATATCTGCTATTTTTGAATAACTAAAGACATCTAAAGTGACACAGATGCGTTCCAGGTATCAATGGGTTAAGTGATTCTGGTTTGGTAGTGATGCTGCTCTGTGACAGATGGGGATGGTTCCATATACATTTACCGTACATATACCGTACATGCCAAATCATTTGAGTTCTCCTAATTGTCCTGTCCTTTTCTCATTGTCACTCAGCCCAAAGACTCACGCAATATTGCCAGAAATACATAAAAAGTTAAATATCATCTCAAATACTATTATGCATATACTGTAGAATATCCGGTGCTTCACACAGTTTTTTTTTATCTAGTATTGTGTAGGATCTCTGGTTGGATTTAGTTTTGAACTCTCAAACATTTTTTTTAGAACATTATTTACTCTTGGTGGTCTGGAATAGATCGCCGCGATGTTCCTTTGGTCATATGAAACCTGGGAGATCTATGTAATTAAAAGTGATTTTCTGTTTTTGGCCTGCTAATTGTCCGAATTTGTTCGGGCAAAGCTGGCTACCCATTGAAGCAGTAATGAGCTTCCTTTTTAGGCTCCACAGTTAACCACTTGAACCCCAGTATCCATATACTGGGGAGAACATAAGCCAAAAATAGCAGACCTACAAGCTCACAACGCGTTGCGAAAACTTGCAATACATTGTGAGCTTGTAGATCGACTTTCTTTGGCGAGATTTGGTGTAGAGAGAAAAAGCGGTCCAAGTACAGAACCAACTCCATTGGTCCGTTTTCCTAAGTCGAGAGGGTTGAAGTGGTTAAGACTAGATTGAAATCCTTGTTTTGTTCCCGTCTCAAATGTGTTGACTTGTGATGGAAACAAAATCATTGTATTTTCCTGTTTTCTACCTCAATATAACATTTTTCACTTTGAAACACGTCTGGGGTCATTTTCATATCTGCTCCAGGTTTTTTGTGTGCACCCTGACCTCAGACGGTTTTTAAATTCAATATTTCGATATTTTATCACACGTTGTTAGACTCATTGAAAAGTAAAACACTTGTCCCTTCTGCTGATGACATGGTGTCCTTCTAACTTTTAAGTTATTTCATGCATAGACTTCATGGATTTCATGCATGGACTTACACGACTCTTTGATGCAAAATTACTTGACAGAACATATTAACATAATCAAATCAAAACATTTAAGCCTTTGGTGACTGAATTTCCCCCGTGGGATCAATAAAGATCTTATCTTATGGTCTCCTGATTTCCTTAGCAGTCAATATCAGTCATCAGAACCAGGGATGTGTGTTTTCAATAAGTCTGACATGGAGTTTGAAATTGAATGGGCTGTTGGGCTTACATAGTAATATCAAAATATTGAATCAAGCAACTCAAACATTGTCTGGAGGTGCACACAAACGATTATCACAGCTACCAAAACTGCCCATGAACATTGCACTCTGTCATGAATAGCCAGAAATGTAATGAGGTTTCATCTGCAAAGAATGTGTCAATCAATCCCTTTGAACAAATTTAGAGGCAAGCTGATAGGGGGGAAACATTTCAAAGGTAACTACTGGGAGAAGTCTATGCCTGATGGTGTGTCTGAAAGGACATGCATCTACCATTTTATAGGCAAATGCAGTATGAATGCATGGAGGCTTTTGAGGTGTAATATGACCAAGCTGTGTTCTTAACAAACCAAACATTTAGACAAAAATATGAGTGACTGACCATATAACATTGTCCATAATGTGTGTGGCACAGGATGATGATCTGGAGGAAGGCGAGGTCAAAGATCCTATGGATAGGAAGATTAGACCACGTCCCATCTGCAGGTTCTTCATGAAAGGTATGTCGTCACAAGCCACAGTTTAAAGCCTGGTTTATACTTGGTTGCGGGGGCGATGTCACACCCCAAAAACAGACGATCTACAAACTCACAATGCATTGCGTACGTGCAGATCAGCTATGTTCAGCATACAACAACCGGCATGCAACCAAGTATACATTAAGCATAACCCTGGGTTCTCACAGGACGTGGAAGCTCTGTGAAATCTATGTAATTAAAAGTGATTTTCTGTTTGGCCAGGGCCATTTATACCGCCCTCGTAGTGGTGCAGAGATGCATGTCCGTCTCCCGACGATCAGCGATAGTTTGGGGGTCTGGTCTAATTTGTTCATGGCTCTTCTGCGTCCATTGTTAACCCAGGCTAATGATGTCGTTTTTCTGTCATGATGTTGTGTATGGTTGTTTTTTCACATGCAGTAGGCCAGCCAAGCCGAAGGTAGTTTCTTTCCATAAATGTACCCACCAGGCAGCCACCACATTACAATGCTGAAAAACTAATGGTTGTGCCAAGTAACTCAGGGAAATAAGATGCCTTAACACTTCAGGAAGTTGTAGGTATGCTGCAACTGCTTTGTATAACTAAATTATGTTTTTTTCACAGAATAAAGGTGCGGTTTCAATAATATATATATATATATTATTATATATATATAACGTAGTTTAAATGGTATTTATTTAGTTAACAATTAGTAGGGGCAGCACTGTTAAACTGCTTAGTTGAAGCTGCACACATCCCTACCAACAAACAGTGCCTGATTGTGTTCTGTAATTGGGCAACTTACAGAATTTCCATTTCAGATCTATTCAGCTGTCGTATATGAAGGGTCAGTCAGTTTTCTTTCCCTTTTCATTGAACAAAAGCCACCTTTTAATATGCAACTGATATCTGGATTTTGTCTGGAATTTATGCATTCACTACATCCTCATAATATCTACATTCACTGAATGGATTGAAAGCGTTCAAGAAATTGTATTTCATGCCTGCTTTCCTTCTGGTTGGTTACAACTTTCAAGTATTCCAATCTAGCTTTTAGTTTTATCATTCAAGCTTCCACAAGTTCCAAGCCAGACACATTTTTTTATTACTAAACCTTCATTGTTAGACCTGTGTGCAAATATGTTCTATGCACCCAGTTATACATTGCTTGAGGACATACTGCATTTAACACTTTGTTGATAATGTGGTTGAATCTTCCACCGGTGGATGGGTGGTCAGATCTTGATTGCATCTTTGGAGAACCTGATGTAGCTTTAGCACTGTTTGATTATAATCTGATCATACACAGAGTTGGACGAGGTCTTAATTGTTACCTGTGGTTGTTTCATCTGAATTGTTAGGGTCATTGTTTGTGTCAATTCTACACTAGGGGGAGCTCTTGTACTGATGAATGTGTGCACTTGAATCAGTTCATTCGCTTTTGGAGGTACTCACTTAATACTCTCTCTGCTGTTGTGCTGAAAGTGATCCGTATAAATGTACAATATTTTTTTTTAACTCTTGTTTTTATTATTTATTTATTGATTTTGTACTGTATTCAACCCTGATGCTGAAAAGTGCAGAGGTGATTGCTTTTTTAAGTAATTTAGTCCAGTAGCATGTTAACAGGATTTCTTCTCTCTCTCTCTGTCTCTCTCTTCTTTTTTTTTGCTTGTTGCTTCCCACAGGCAATTGTACTTGGGGTATGAACTGCAGGTTTATCCATCCAGGAGTCAATGATAAGGGCAACTACTCCCTCATCGCTAAACCAGATCTCTTCTCTCCTAACGGGGCTCCTCCAGGAGCACCACACCCACTCATGCCCAATAACCCCTGGGTAAGTAGCTTACACACAGAACCAACCACCAACACAGAGAACCCCCCCCCCAACATTGCATAGGCATTGTGTGTGAGTGAGTTCATTGCTGTCCACACCAAGAATGAGAACTATAAAATAAATATGTCATTGTAAAAATAGTTCTAACTGAAGTGGTACTCACCACAACTATAACATGATGACAGTGGCAAGTGATATTGTTTGGGATCATTTTCAGAGCAATTTGAGGAACAATAGAAACAGTTACAGGAAATCAGATGTGCTGGTGAGGGTTTTTGGACTAGCAAACACCAACTAGGGACTCCTGGATCTGTGCCCTCTTCACTCCTACCTATCCAGCACAGGGTCCAGAGAGAGCTCTGATGTGTTGCTAGCTCTGCTGTCACGTAGCAGTGTCTGTACGTAGGTGGTGCGCCTCTTTCCCCTCTTAAGGCCCCAACACACCAAACTTTGTTGTCCAGACTACTACAGACTGTAAGTTGAATGAAGTCAGGAGATCAGTTGGTTGAAAGGTGTGACAAAGTTGCTAAATGCACTAGGGCTGCCGGAACAAATTTCGGGAGTCGAATATAATTTGAATATGATTTTTTTAATAATCTTCGAATGTTGAAATTGCCATTCGAATGTTGTTGTTTTTTTTCCTCCATAAATGTACTGACAAATCTAATAATGACTCACTTCCTTACCTACCAATGTGAAAACAAATGCTTTTATCACATCACGCATGATCAACAATAAAGTTTGAGTGCAAACAAATTAATATGAACGTTGGTGCCACACAATGCGTCTGTGTTTTGAACGCTCGGCCGCACGCCTGTGTGTATGTGTCTGGTCACGCTGATACTGAGACGGACCACGTTTGTTCAGCGCAGCAGTCAAGACTTCTTCCTTTCCCCCCATAAACCTCAGTTGAAAGTTACGTTCTGGAAACTTTCATAATTATGACAACAACTAAAGTTAATCTTTGTAACATTGTTTACGCTGTCGCTACAACGTGGACCTGTGGCTATCAACAGCACTGGGGACGGTGGATGGAGCCCATTCTCGTTAGGAAACTTACAATGGATAGGGAGGGATGCTTGCGGAACGGTAGATGGATGAATCTCGCTATAATATTTCAGTAACATCCATCTAAAAGTAGCTACAAATTTAAAGTGGGTAAAGCACAGCCTGGCGGAGAACTGTGACCTCAGAACTGAAAATGGCAAACCTAACATGGGGCAAGGCACAACATGCTGCACATAGGACCAGATGGAAGCAGATAGTCACAGCGAAGAGGATTTAGTAGGAAGTAGTAAGTAAAGCACAGCCGCAAAACCAGCTGGAATTTACAAAGCGACGCAAACCAGCATGAATTTCAAGTCAGGAGATCAGTCGGTGTGACAGAATTGTTGAATCTGAACAAATTTAAAGTGGGTAAAGCACACAGAATGGCACAGACCGCTAGTATGCCAGTCTATGCCATTCTGATACCATGTAATTTATCACATGAGATTTCATTTACAGTAATATTTTCAATTGATGTTGCACTACTGTTTTATATTCTTACTGTACTATTTACATTATTATTTTTGCTAACTTGTAGCTGCACTTAAACAATCATTAAAGGATTTTTTAAAAATATCTTAAAAAATATATAATTGAATAGGATTATGGAATTAGGAAAACTGACAGCACTAGAAATGCTCTCCACACAGCATTGACAGACCGCTAGATGGTGCTAAAAATAGCCTATGGCATTATGTCGCTTTTCAACAACAAACACATGAACAAGTGCATGCTTAAATCATTTTGAGAAATTATAGCAGTAATAAATGACCACGGCACAAGGTTATCTGTATTAAGACTATTTTGATTTATCCTATTTTTCTTATTTAATATTTAAACGATAAACACTGCGTGCCTGCAGCAAGCGGCAGCGCGATGCACACACAGCCATATCATGTTGCTTCAACTAATGATCAATGTATTATAAATGGCTTGCTAGAATACCACTTGCTCATCATTCTCTGCTACCATTCTAGGGTGGACCAGCAGTTGAAGAGCTCCCGCCACCCCCCCCTCCAGTGGAGCCCCCTGTGGAGAGTGCCTGGGAGAGAGGCCTGAGGCATGCCAAAGAGGTACACACTGCTGCTGCTTGCTGCCATTTACTTCATAGGCATCACTGTAGTATGTACATCCAGTATCTGACTTTCAAATCAGATTTGTGTATTCAGATGCCGTCAACCTATCTGCATACTCAGCCGCTCATTGTGTTGCTTGCGGAAAATAGCAGATCTACAAGCTCACAAAGCATTGCATCACGATATGTTGGGAGCTTGTAGATCTGCTGTTTTTGGCGAGCGCCACCTTTGTACGACTAAGTATAAATAAGTTTCCAGACTGAGACAAATCTTAGACATCGGGTTTCAATCGTGTTTAAACCACCAAGGAATGTGGTTCAAATCTGATTTGATCCTTCTGGTCGAAACATTGAAGCAATAAAACAGTGGAGCTTATATTTGCCAGTGTGCAGACCTTATTTTATGTACTGTTGCTTGTCCTGCACCTGGGCACTTGGATGTGCATGCAATATCCTCTCTATATTAAACATGGAATTGAATACCTTTCATCTCTGAGCCGTTCAAAAACAGTAGGCACAACGCAATGATGTTACCTGCCAGGTTTAGCGTGCTAATGATATCATATGGAATGTATTTAATTTATATGGCTGAACATCCCAGAACAAAGCACATGTCATAGTGTAAATCATGATCGTTGAATGCAGGGCAATGTTTTTTTTCATGCACATGGCGGGACAGACGTTGCATTTTCGGGGCTGCCCCCTGTTCGTCCTTATCTACAACATCCTACATGATCTATGATTAAGGTCAAAACCAGAAAGGTGGCTACTGTATGTATTCTATATATGGTATTCTATATATAGTATTAACATGTACTCTGTTTCACTCTTCCTGCTGTTGCTGCTATGACACCTGAATACAACATGCCTATTAAAATTCCATATCTATGGAACGTTGACAGATGCGTTGATGCGTTAAGTAGGCTACTGACACGCGCGTAAGTACCTGTCAGTTCTGTTATTGTGCAATTGCTGACTAGGCCTGTCACAATTATTATTATTACATAATCACGTGCTCGTACAATTATATGAGATAATCACAATTATTTGGCATAATCGTCACAATCCGTTTCCATGTGGCCCCCAGGGCTCCTAACGTGGTTTTGAAGTTAATCATTGATCTTGTTGCAGCTTTCTTGTCAGCAGAATTGCATCTCTGGATCGAACATAATGCATCAGACCTAAAGACTGGTGCATCATGAAGGGTCCACATAGGCATTATGTAGGTCTGTCACAATTAATCACCCGCGATCACAATTATTTGAGATAAAAGCAATTATTTTACATAATTTTCCGAATCGTTTCCATTCATAAGTATAAGTCAATCGGCTGAACAGCTGATTTTGCAGATCGGCTCTTTTGACTGTTTTTGAAACGAGTACAACATTATTAAATGCGTGGTCCGTTTTGGCCATAACACATGATTTAATTTGATTATTTGTACCGGTCATTGTCAGTCATTTCTGTATATAGTTAAGTTATTTATCATAACTGCCCTGTACAATTTTTGTTAGCAAAGCCTGAAATGCAAACATAAATGTAATTGATTTATATGTTCCAGTGTTCAATGCCCAAAACACAATTAAATCGTTAATCGCCATTATTTGTATAACAATGAATCCTCAGTATCCAAGTAATTTCATGATTGTGACAGCCCTATTAGGGACTCCAGCTTTGACTGTAGCACTTTCTGTTGTTTTGGATTGCGGACCCTCTAGGCAATTTTAATATAGGATTTTGAAAGTATGAAATGATTAAATATGTCATTCATTTACTTATATTTTAAAGTTATTTGTCAAAAAAGGCAGACAGAAAGTTTTGAGCACTCGTCACAAACGATAGTCTACTGGGTGCACGGTTCTACTGGGTGCACGGTTCAACGAGTGTTTAACAAACCGTAGCATTGTGTAATACATATACAGATAACATTACAGTGCACGTCACATTTAAGCCAGTCCCTTAAATGCCAAATGTTAATTTTAACTGGTGTTTATAAGATTGTTAGGATAACATTACAATCGCAGCCATTTTTTGTAAACATGTACACTTGGGAATGTGGGCAGTTATCTGTGTCATATACATAACATTACAGTGCATGTCACTTTGCGGTTAATAACAGACCTTGGCCCGTACGGCTGGCCTAGCGGTCTGGGCACTCTAATGTAGCCTGACAGTGCATCGCGGGTTTGAGTCCCGTCTCGACGATCTTTACTGCATGTCTCTCTCCATATCTCTCTCCCTGTTTCCTGTCCATCTCCACTTAAAACTATCAATATAGACAGAAAGCCAAAAAAAAATCTTTAAAACAATAAAATAAGATAAACATTTATTGATCACCATGGGGAAATTCAGGTGTCATAGCAGCAACAGCAGTAAGAGTGAAACAGAGTATATGTTATACTATATATAGAATACATACAGTAGCCACCTTTCTGGTTTTGAAGTTAATCATAGATCATGTAGCAGCTTTCTCGTCAGTAGAATTGCAGCTCTGGATCGAACATAATGCATCAGACCTAAAGACTGGTGAACCATGAAGGGTCCTCATTGGCATTATGTAGGTCTGTCACAATTAATCACCTGATCACAATTATTTGAGATAAAAGAAATAATTTTGCATAATCATCTAAGTATAAGTCAATCTGTTGAAAATTGTCAAAAACTGCTGATTTTGCAGATCGGCTGTTTTGACTGTTTTTGAAACGAGTACCAAATTATTAAATGCATGGTCTGTTTTGCCATAGTACATTATTGAATTTGATTATTGGTAAAAAAAAAAAAGCCTAACGATGATAATCATAAGTATCCATAGCCCTCCCATGTGAGTGATTGTTTTTTAACCATTTTATCATGAGCATTAGTGAGGACAAATTATATGAAGTCCTCACTAATGGGTGAAGTCATCCTTTAAGTTATTTATTATATCTGCCCTGTACAACTTAAAATGCAAACATAAATGTAATTGATTTATATGTTCCAATGTTCAATGCCCAAAACACAATTAAATCGTTAATCGCAATTATTTGTATGACAATTTAAGTAATTTCTTGATCATGACAGCCCTGTTAGGGACTCCAGCTTTGACTGTAGCCCTTTCTGTTGTTCTGGATTACTGACTCCGGTTGAATCTGGCGCACTGGCACGCGGACTACTAGGATACACTACAGAACTACAGATGCCTTAAGAATAATAGCTGGAGAGACAAATCCATAATCATTGTTGATACTAGACTGTACATATATTGATCCATATACTCACTGTTCAAGACCTGTTGAGACTACATTATAATTCACTACATTCTCATATTCACTGTTGATAGTAGATATATCTATTCATATTCATTCATATATTCACTGTTATTGATATATCTTGTATTTAAATTTTCTTGTCTCTAAACAAACATAGTGATCTTTATTATCTTCACCAATAAAAAGTAATTCACAGGAACAATGTTGGTGTAACTAAGAGATTTGCTGAAAACTATGTTTTACATGCAGAGATTATCAACTACAATACAACTTTAGCAAGCTGGCATTTCCTGGTTTAATACAGACAAGATACCAGTACAGCTTCTTGTTTGGACGAGTTGATTTGCTCTCCGGATGCAAATGCCTAGATTTGATGTATTGGTTAATTGAGTGTTTAGATACAATTTCCAAAATGCACAGATTTCCTAAGCTTGAAAAAGGGTATTTGGTACAGCCCTTAGGTGTGTCACATCGTAGTTTTGTTGTGTCCCTGACTGTCCATGCAGGTGTTGAAGAAGGCCACCATACGTAAGGAGCAAGAGCCTGACTTTGAGGAGAAGCGTTTCAATGTGACTATTGGAGAAGAGGAGAGAGAGTTCGACAAAGAGAATGAGTTTTTCAGAGAACGTAGCTACCGCATCATCAGAGAGTAAGACAATTAATTGTATAATAATCACAATCACAATTTTGGCCTTCCACAATTAATTAAACGTGTTGTTGACACTTTGCGGGTGCTTGCTGTGGTGTAGTAAATCAAGCTATTTTGTTTGGAGGACACTTGTTGAGGGTGCATGTAAGGGTCAAAACAAAAATAATCGTGATTGATTTAGCCGTTATTGTGCAGCCCTATCAGGACAGGGTCCATAAACATCGGTTGCTTAGTTTTGTAAGCTCATGTTTTTGTTCTATTGTTATTGTCCCATTCATTCCGGGAAAACATCTGTGTCATTTTTGCTATATATCAGAAAACTGTTTTGATGATTTAGAAGGAATTTGTAGAATCTGCCTCAGGTCTAAATGGGTTATAATAAGCACATAATCTGTTCTCGCTTTTCAGTGAAATGGAATTCAGAGATCCTATGTATGGCCCTGGGTGAGTGTCAACATATCCTAGAGTCATGCATTTCCACACCTCTCACACAGCTTGGTGACATTGATAAAAATGTTCAATTCAATTTATTTAGTTTGTAGAGCTTGTAAATCGGTTAACCATTTAGGGCGGAAACCCCTATTTGTAACTATTCCTTTCAAGACGGTAACCCCATTTGGGGTTGTTGTTGCTATGTACAGTATATAGCAACACATTTTTTGTTGTTATTTTTGAATAAATATTTGAAGTTTTTCAGAAAACTTAGGTCAGGATTTATACGGCGTTTTTAGAATCCGCCTAGGTCTAAATGTGTTAAACAGTCATTTAAAATTTCTCACTAAAAAGGTTTCTTGTTTTTTACAGTTTTTTTCAACAGATACAAATATTTAGCATAAAACCGTGACGGTGCAGCATAATCTTGATACAAAACACGCACACACTAATAAATTCTGCATCGATTTATTTAAAAATTTCATGTCAATTCAGTCAGAAGGACCTTTTTCAAGAAGACATCTCAACCATAAAGTGACATAGTGCTTAACTACAGCTCATCATTACATGATGGTCCACAGCTGTGTTGGAGGTGTTTGTGTATATCAACATTACGTTTTTCGCCTAATTTTCCTTTCCTGTTTCAATATTTCTAAATGTGAATGGCGAAATAAAAGTAATAGTGTGGTCTTGTCATATAAACTGCCCACAAAAAGTTTGGAAACTTAATTTTGGTCGATTATTTCTCCCCTTTAATAATACCAATTGTTATTGTGTTTTATATCATTTTTATCGTTGATTAGTCACCTTTACAACGAGGTACAGCTTGTAAGGATCGGGCATTCGTGGAATGAGCAACACAGCTAAACGTGTGGGTAGCGCCCCCACAACATTTGCCAAAATCCCCCAATATGCTTCTGTTCATCTTCTCGTTTTGAGCGACCTGCCAGCACACACCTGCCAGCAGATGTGTGCTGGCAGGTCGCTCAAAACCAGTCACAGGTGTGTGACTGGCACCTGACCATGGGTTCTGCAACTTTCTTGAGTTTATGTATGCTCCAACCAGCAACACTGCCCCCATGGAAAGATGCCACGTTTGTCCCTTCAGAATAAGGCCTGTGCAATAGGGCAAGTGGAAGCTGGTGTTCCGTTATACAGAGTGGCAGCATTATTTGGTGTCAGCACTGGTACCATTTCCAAACTTAGGACCAAGTTCTGTGAGACTGGTGAAGTCAAAGGAAGACAACAACCCAAGAAGACCGGTTCCTCACCCTTGCTTCACTGAGTGACCATAGGTTTTCTTTCAGAGATTTACAGCCAAGATTTGCACAACAGTGCCAAAGACGGATGTCAATTTTGGCAAATTTCTGGGAGGCGTTACCCACACATTTAGCTGTTACTCATTCCACGATTTCACAATCCTTACAAGTTATACCTCGTTGTAAAGGTGACTAATCAACGATAAAAATTATATAAAACACAATACCAATTGGTATTATTGAAGGGGGTTACGTTTCCGAACTTTTTGTGGGCAGTTTATAATAACAATATATATTTGTATGTGTTTCTCTTTGCAGTGAGCCATACGCTGACCCATATTATGATTATGAAATGGAAGCCCTGTGGCGAGGGGGGCAGTATGAAAACTTCAGAGTGCAGTACACAGAAGCTCCTCTGCCATACCCCTATAATGTAAGTGTGCTCAATACTAAACTGAACTACTCTTCTAGAATAAACAAGGTGTCTACGGCATGTGGATCTCGGATGTCATGTGGCTAGTCTTGACTCATGTTTGAAAATAAACGAAAGGATTTGCTCTGAAACCATAACTGAAACCATCAATTTAGTACGAAATGTGTGCATTTCCTTGTCATGAAGATCAAATTAGAAGATGACAAATTCCATACCTCAAAGGAATAGAAGGGTTCACATACTGTAGCTCCCTTCAATGACTTTATTGTGGCATCCACCTAAAAATGACATTTCGAGCACAAACTAAACCCTCTACCACTCACTCCTACTACTCATGGTACTATAAGGTGCTTTGATTCAAAGCATCCACCAAAAGCAAAGAATTTGTTCACTGTTCTGTCCCACCAGGAGCAGCGCGAACGAGAGCGCGATCCACGAGACCGTCACAGGGACCGCGAGCGCGAGAGAGACCACCGTGAGAGGGAACGGCGGCAAAGGGAACGTGAAAGGGAAAGGGAGAGGGAGCGCGAGAAGGAAAGGATGCGCCGAAAAGAGGAGTGGGAGAAGGACCGTATGAAGCGGGATGAGAAGGAGAGGCCGAGGATGCGTCCTCCTAGAGAGCCGAGGGAGAAAAAGGACGAGGATAAACTTAAACCCCGCTCCCCCATCAGCTTACCACCCAAGTAAGTCTTCATACCTGTCCCACTCCCTATACTTTATGTGCCCAATTCACACATGCAGCGTGGACACTAGTTTGTCTAAAATGAATAGGGACAAGAGTAACTGGGTTAACATGGAGATTGAAGTTCAATGGACTTATGTGTATATAGGATGTGTCAGATTAAATATCTAAATATGGAACCTAGCACATTTCCCATCTGTGCGTGTCGTTCATAGAATTACAATGACGGGTACAACGATCAAATGCAATGGCTAGAAAGTGAGATTCATTGTCAATCATCTTCAAGTCTGCACTTTGGAGTTACAGAGTTACATAGAGTTAATGCTCTGACACACTGAAAGCGTCACTGACGCACGTCAAATAATTAATAAGAGGTTACCTCTCTGCGTTGCTCCAAATTATTTTTAGAACTGAGCCTTTGAGAGACGTGTCAACAGGTCTTGACATGTCCAATTGACACTATGGGTGCATTTGATATCACATGTGTCTGACGCTTCTAGTCTGTCAGGGGCGTTACTAAAAGTAGTCATAAGAATAGAGAAGAGACGAGGAAAACGTCAGATAACAAGATGACAATATTAAAGGCTACTGACTTCAACCATTTTAAAACTATGACCACTGACTTCACCCATTTTCCTCACTAATGCTCATTTTAAGATGCTACCGTTTTTGTCTACTCTGTCTCAGAGGATGGCTGTGGACAGTTCAGAAACCTGCCTACCAGTGACATCTTCGGTAGGCAGGTTTGGTCATTTCAAACACAATGGCTTCTGTTATAGCATATACTAACTTTCCCGGATGAGAAAGGCTGCAGTTTCTATTAGCTTGGAACCTCCATCGATAATGCAATAGGTAGGTAGGTTTCTGAACTGTCCACAGTCCACGATGAGTCTTGAGTAGGCGGAAATACCTTGAATCGCAGCCAGTGAAATACTAGCAGATACTCAGCAAACAGTGTAGGTGTGAGAGAAGGAAGTCTTAAACATTATTGACCGTGCAGGTGTGTATGTACGGTCACGGTGTGTTCTTAAGCATTAGTCACATTGTTTGTTTGATACGTTACTACACATGCCCGACGGGTTTTGAAAATGATGCAGAAGCCCATAGTTTCAACATGTTTTTGCACACCTCCAAGAGCCACCTCCTTCCTTCTCTCGATTACTGGTTCAGTAGAAACTCTAAATGAAATTACTCAGATTTTCCACAACCTGTGGCGGTTACCCACACTGTCATGGAGATTCTCCCATTACACACACTTTTAGCCACATGTTTAGCTGTGGTGTTCATTCCACGATTTGATGATCCTTACAAGTTATACCTCGTAAAGGTGACCAATCAACGATAAAATACAATACAAATTGGTATTATTGAAACAGAAATAATCCACCGAACTTAATGTTTCTGAACTTTTTTTTGAGGACTTCATATCCTCCTATAATCCTCCTATAATTCCCCAAACCTCTCCCCAAAACCTGTCCTCAACCTGTCCCCAAAATCTCTGTTCTGCCCGATTCTCCTCAGTGGCTGGAGCAATTGATTTGCATTTGCACACGGGCATTGACCATTAGCTTATGCACAAAATAACTACGCCCTTTTTTTTCACTTTCTGAAAATGTAAGCTGTTCATTAGCGTTTTTATGTAAACACTGGAGATTCGGAATTCGGGCTATGGGAGCTATCGTCACCATGGTTATAGCCCCCCCAGGGATGAATGATTAAACTCCGCACAGCCAGCTGTCAGACAGACAAACTGAGCACGGGCACTGTTCGACAGAGAACCCTGCAAACTTATAACTTTATTTACGGCCTGTGTCCACACACACTGCGTTTCGTGAGCGGAGGGGCGCTTTCGATATCATCTTCATGCCACAAGCACATAGATTCACACGCGCAATGTTCTAATCCAGGTTGTGTTATTAGCACACACAGCTCAAACAGCTTATCCGGTCCGTGTGTGCATGCGCGTGTGTGTTCGCAACACGCATGCATGCGCGTGTGTGTTCGCAACACGCATGCATGCGCGTGTGTGTTCGCAACACGCATGCATGCGCGACCACGGACCGGACAGACTTAGCCCAGACATAACTAAACGTCTCCAAATACTTTGACTGCACACATCCCCGGGTAATGCAGCATCATATGGAGGTCGACCTGCCTCAACAAAAAAAGAAAGAATTCACCTGAATGGTGCTAACAGTTGCTACTACTGCTTTGTTTATGGCTGTTCAGCAATACAAATGCAATGCATGTTCACAGTGCATAACCCAAAGTCTGCAAACACTTTGAGTGTGCATATCCCCGGACGGGTATGGAATAGTATGTATCACCTCTATATATATTTTTTTAGGATAACATTCTATTTTCAGCCATTACACTGAGCATATTTCAGTGTAGGGATGGGCATTCTTTGTAAATGTGTATAGTTGGGAATATGGGCAGTTATCTGTGGTTAGCCGTGGCATAAGTAAAAAATAAAGGCGAGCACTCGTCACAAACGACCGGGTGAACAGTTAAAATAATTTAACAAATAACGTTACAGTGCACGTCACATTTATTTTAAAAGCCAGTTCCTTAAATAGCAAAAGTTAATTTTAACTGGTGTTTATAAGATTGTTAGGATAACATTCCATTTGCAGCTATTACCGCTGAGCAGACTTGCGTGTAGGGATGGGCATTTTTTGTAAACATGTACACTACACATGGCAATGAGGGTAGTTATCTGTGTCATATACATGTACAAATAACAATACCGTGCATTAGGCATGTAACGATTCACTCAACTCACGATACGATATATCGTGAGTTGAGAATATTTTCCAGCAAAATTACTGAAAAACCTTGATTATTTCTCTTACAAAAATCATGTATTTTTTAACAACTGTATTTTCTCCTATTCTGTATTCTCCTATTCTGAACCAACTATTCAAAGTCAGTGCTACGTATCTCATTGATCAACTAGAAAAAGTGCTCATCGGAGCACAGGTATCCGTCAGGTAGACGATAATCACCAGGCTTGTAATCCCATGTGTCATTAAAGGAAGCCAACACATTTGAAAGCACGCATGGGTGGTGACGTGAAACGCTTTGGCAACCCTACGTACAGGAAGGCAATGGAGAATTTCTTCCTGTTCACCCAGCTGATGTTTAGAGATTCATCTCTGCGTGCAAAACCATCTGTCATAGCTAGGATGGAATGGAAAATGTCTAATTCTTCACTGAGGCCATAAAAGTATTGTGGTAGATTGTCTGGCCCTAGGCCAACTGCTGTTGAAGACAATGCATACTTTATACCTTTTAACCACAACAGTGCCCTGAAGAGTCTTGGCATTCTAAATATAGCCTGCAAAAACTCGATGTGGGCAGTGATCCATTTAGCAACTTTTGCTAAATGGTAGTGTGGTAGAGAGAGAGAAAATGTGTGTGGTGGTATAAGCGTATAAAGTTAGCCAGTGAATGCACCAGTCATGGCAGCAGTGCACTGTCTACACAGTTTGGTTCATTTGTCAGTAAATAAATGCTCCTACTATGGTTTGAGGCTCCTTCACTAGTACAACTCTCTTGCAAAGCTTGCAAATCACCTCAGAGAAAATAATACCTGGGCACTTCAGGAGAGGCTACCCAAATAAAATATACTGGAGCACTCGACTGTTCTGCACGTGTTTATTGTTTTGCAGGGGTGACTGACGTTTCGACTTTGGTCACAAACAGAACAAAGGAGAGAGAAGGGTATATAGTCAGGGAATATTATCAGAAAAAAATCCATTCTGCTGGCAATGGATTCAGAGTCATGAAAAAACCCTAGTTTGCCCCCTCACATGCTACTTAAAGCAGTTTTTTAATTTTTTCCTGCATAAGGTTAAGGGTACACTAACTTTCAGCAGCTGTCACAGATGCCCCTAGCAGTCTTTGTGAGATGTTACTAGACACCTTTACAAACACATTAGTGAAGACATTTCTTGGTAAGGAATTTATTCCCAGAATGGATTTTTTTCTGATAATATTCCCTGACTATATACCCTTCTTTCTCTCCTTTGTTCTGTTTGTGACGAAAGTCGAAACATCAGTCACCCCTGCAAAACAATAAGCACGTGCAGACCAGTCGAGTGCTCCAGTATATTTTATTTGGGTAGTCTCTCCTGAATTGCCCAGGTATTATTTTCTCTGAGGTTTTAGAATTTATATTACCATATTTTTATTTATAACTGTTTAATTTAACTCACCTGATAAACACAGTAGGCTAAAAGCCGGAACAAATCAATATGAGTATTGACAAATATTTGTAAACCTTGTTCTGGATATTATTTCCGCAAAAGAGCCTAAAAGAACCAGGATATAAAACAAGAGATCACAAGAAACAGGAGAGGTTTGGTTGGTCATTTACTCCCCTGGTAGATGCTGCATTAAGGGTATGAATTCAAAAGGCTTCCCTTTGCAGAGGTTTTCTTGCAAATGGCCTATTTGTTTTTTGAACTTTTATTGCCATTCATATATTCATTTACAGGCAATCAACTCCACAATGCATAGAAAATAAATAACCGGCTAATTTCTTTTGTAGTTATAACCTACCCTATCCGAAAGAGTTCGGACGTTGTGGGAAGTATGTAGCACCTGAAGGCTTTCATCCAATTAAGAGTAAAAATTCTTGCAACCATCAACAAAATATGCATTATCTCCAAGATTTTCTCCAGTTCTAATGTATTTTAAGGCTGTCCACAGAGCTAACAAGCTTATCAATTTAGCTAATTTGGCCTTAACTCTTTGACTGCGGACGACGCGATAACGCGTCAAGTGCTACTTTGTCCAGTTGGCCGTTGACGCGTTCGACGCGCTTGACGCGCGTTCATTGTTTAATCTCTGATTGCGCTATGCTGCTTAATATTCAATGTTATTCTCGAGTTCCACTTACTTCACGGACATCTGCATCCGGTTCCATGACCTGGATTCCGTTTCCGGTTTTTGATTTTTTTCCCCAGTCATTTTCGTCCAAAATAGGTAAATAAACGGGTTTTCACACGGTATAACGGACAAACGGACAGGTTCTCTTCTATAATCTATGGTCTGGGTGACGATCAGTCATCGCCGTCGTGTATCACATCGTCACGACGTCACATCCGTTTTCATGTTTTTCCTTGTCTAATCTATCAAGAAGGGTGAGAGAGACCCAACGACATGATCAAGCTGTCATGTGCTGCTCTCTAGTGGCGGATTTGTGCTGGGTCTTTAAATTATGTGTCCTTAAATTATTTTCATGAGAAAAATTCAAAATATAAAAATAAAAAAACAAAAAATTGCTGGCACTGGGGGAGTACTTTATGAAAATACTCTGGCAGTCAAAGAGTTAAGGTGGACTGACATTGAGATGGACCAGCAATTCTCATTTCGTGATAATCTCAGCCGCTCCTCCTAAATGGATAATATACGTTAGATACTGAGCCTCAGCTTTAATGTACTTGGGAAAGCCTCTCCCAAGTTCATTAAAGAAAAACCAAAGAAGATTCTTGGCCATTTGAAATTAAGAGCTGTGACACATCTGTATCGAATCAAACCGAACAGTGAATTGTATGACCCGTTACACCTCTAGTAAATATACATTTTCCTCTATGGTGATTGAATGTAGAGATATATCATGTCAAATACAGAATATCCACCAAAATGGGTTCTGCAAGAGAAAGTTCACTTTCAAAATTACCACGCCACCAGACTGCCTGGAAATGCTGTCTCTGATATCATGTTTGTATACCCATGTGCTAGTGTGGCCCAGCACTCACACTTAAGGAAACTGTTATTCAAGGAAGAACGACTTTGGAAGGAGGTGTTTACTGATAAAAATCACCTGTTTTTATTGGTGTGAATAAATAAACTGGCTTTTATAAATAGACTGTACATTATACTCTAGTTCTATAAAAAGCCTGGTGCCTTTTGTTGTAATAGGATGTCCCTTGTTGGCTTTATGAGAGATTTCCTGTATTGATTTACTGCCTTTGAACAGGCGGTGCCACATTGAATGGGGATCATATTTAAGAGCTATAAATAGCTCTTGTGTTGTGGTTCTATTTTTAGACGGATGAGATGAACTATGACACGGATTACATGGCTGTTTGTGCTTGCATCACACCTCTGGAATTTTTCACCCAGAGGGAGGGGGAAGGGCTTACCCGTGTGTAAAAGAGAGATTGCGTAATATTGTGCGTCCTTGCATACATTGACGTGTATTAATTCTTATCCACCATTACCAATGCATGAAAGTATTTACCTATTGCAGCAGACATTTCACTTTTGCCTCTGTCCTGGCTGTAGCCAAGCAGGAAGTGGGACTCACTCAGGCATGGAAGTGACAGTTTTATAAAGCATGGGACATTTCTTGTTACAGTAGGGAATATCCAGTTACGCTGGGAACCTACCAAAAAAGCGCCGCTCACACGCTTAATTGTTCTCACCAAACCCGGCCATAGCGGGACATCTGGTCATCATACAATGCATTTCAATGAGAATGGGCACGGAATCTTCACCTGTGCAAGCGGAGGGTCCATGCGTGGCCACTGGCCAGTGAGAAAGGCTGCATTCATTAACATGGAGTGGAAAAAATGTTGCGTCTCTTTCCCTTATGCTTGCGCTCCTAGTGGGTTTCAAGCGTCACACCTTGCACATTTCCTACAACAAATATTTGGACAGATGTTATCAAGAAACTTGCTTGCTTGCCTAATCCTTGAATTTATGCTCTCGATTCATAAATATTATTGGTCCCTCTGCTATGGAAATTCCCAATGTCAGGTTTATTAAGTTGACCTAAACAACATAGCTTATTAACCAGTAATCGTCCACCCGGTATAAACATCTTGTCCAGGATACAGCTCCCATATATGGCCAGCTGTTGTAGTAGATTAAGGATTCCCCTTTATTTTCCATATAGTCCTGTCTGGCAAAAAACCTTGTATGTCCAAAACGTTTTTGTGTGTCCAAAACTGTTACTTTTTAGTTCTAATGTAGTTACTAGCTCTTTCAAGGTTCAACTTTATTTGTCAACAATACCAATTACAAAGTAAAAGGCATGTGAAATTCATTCTGCGCTAAAAACCAACACAGCAGCTACACTAAGTAAAAATGGTTAAAGACTCCTGTGTTAAAACTAAGCTGCTTAAATATTATTATTTTTTTATAAAACTACCTAAAAGTGCAAAATAGATCAAATGCAAGCTGCATTTGTCATAGGTCCAAAACATTAACCACAGACATGTGTTTTCAGTATGTTTCATCGGTTCATTAATCGGTATGTACTGTATAGAACCCACAGATACACTTAAACACATACAAAGTTGAAAGATGGAGATTTCTGCCCGACAGCAATGATCTAGTGTATACCGAGTGTGTTTGTGTTTCAGATGAGGTTAGTTGAACTTTTAACCTGTTGTCAACTATCAAATATGAACTCCTCTACCCTCATGGAATTTTACAACAATCAGCCCAGTCAATCATTTGTCAGCCAGACAGTAATTGTAGATGTGCTGTATCTATCTCTGTTCTCATCTCTTTCAGACTTAAAAAGTGTACATATGCAGAGCTCAAGTAGGCCTTTTGGCCTGATGCCATCACTTTCTTCTGTGTTTGTGGTTGGGAAGCCGGGCGGAGAGGGTGGTATTTGTCACTGCATAGTATTTTAAACAAATAGTATTTAGTAAACGATTAGTAGGGGCAGCACCGTTTAATAGACTAGTGGATTAGCTGCGCACAACCCTACCTGAAACCTCAGCTTACAAACCTCATGTCCTATGGCATTTTAATGCCTGCCTGGTCACAAGAGATTCTTCATCATGATTTTTAATGTTGCTTTTCTGTTCAGTGACTCTGATCTTCAGATTTCAAAAGATAAACATCATACTTGATCTTTAATGTAATGCTCTTTATCTTTTTACCTGTATGAGGGTTAAGGAAATGGTCACCCTTGATGCCATTACAATTAACACAGTTATTACAGGGAAAGTTACCTGGGGGTACGGTAGCCAAGAAATATCGTTTTTTTTAATCAATCTATCAGATTGTTTGCACATTTATTAGCAAAAATAGGAGGGGTGGAAGAAGCTTTTAGCACCACAGGATAAGTTGAAAGTATAGGTGGAAAACGTGGCGGACAACACCGTTAATTGACCGCTAGAGGTAGAGGAATATTTTGGGGACTAGTTCTATCTATGTCTTTGACTCTAGACATGCTATTACACAGCAGGTTTTCATCATAAGCCCTTGCTCTAAGCCGGTCACATAAGCCCATGGCTTACCTTTAATATGCACCTTAACAGGCCAGAAGCACAATGCAAAAGGTGAAAGGTACATTCATCTTTATGATTACCTCCTTCCCTTCCCTTTACCATTTCCACTGCATTTTCATCGTCCACTTCATCTTCCGCTTTGATACTTTCCTCCAGCAGGCCAATGGAACCCCCTCCGAAAAAAGATCCTAATTCTACCGTTCCTGTAATGAGGCGACCAGACGAATGGAAGGACCCATGGCGTCGGTCAAAATCCCCAAGGAGACGGCCAGGGGTGGGTTCCCCACAGCGAGGCCGGAGGCGACACCGGCCCTCTGGCTCCTCTGTGTCCCTGTCCAACTCCTCCAGGTAGGGCTTCTTACAGTCAGGGATCCTGACCCTTTTATCAAGTACATGATACACTTAACCACTTTGACCCTGGCATCCCCATCAATATAATTATCTACTTAGGTTAGTCTGGAAGCCAATTTAGCATGCATGTCTGTGTGAATCAAGCATGTCATTAGACCTCATTCCTTCCCTATGTTGCAACCTTATAGATGCTATTATGTAACGCGGTGGTTTCCAAACATACTTTGTCCGAGACGCACCAAAGGGAAACCCTCAAGACACATCTGTATTCATTCATACACAAGTTAATACATGTTATCACTCTTAGTCCTCTGTAAACGTTATAATAACGTTAATAATAATCCCAAATAAGTTTACTATACAAATACCTATTTGTATAGTAAACTAGTAAACATAGTTGTATGCAATGATAATGTGTGGATGTCACAAACTCAAAAGGTAACCCTGGACAATGAATAATGTCCCCTTTCATCATCATAAAGTTAATGCTATGTTAAGTAGACCACTACAATTGAGGATGCATTGAAAAATGTCCTTAGCTAGCTGCTTTGACATTTAGCTGGATACTCTATTCTGTACCCTTGTGGAGATGGAACATTCATATGCATAGACATATTGTCTTGTTTTATTGATTTATTGATAAAACGCAATAAATCTTGAGAGAGTATCGGGGTGGGGCAAAGGGAATTATTATATAAAAATAAAAGTTGTAGGTAGACACACTAAGACATGGATTATTTGAATTTGAATAGCTTTACAAAACAAATGTAATTGCCTATGGTGGTGAGCATGGACATGGAAGGTGTGCTCTTACGGAAAGGTCATGCAAGTTAATTTGCAATAGTATGTAGGTGTTTCCAGCAGAAACTCAACATATAAATAATTCATAATTGTGAAACAAATGGAAACTAAAGGAACCTAATCAGGTCTGGAAAAGTATGGAAGATGAATTGAGACTTTTTTTGTGTTATAACCAGTGTTGTGCCTGAACGCGTTAAATGAACGATCGTTCATGAACTCGTTCATATTTTGGGCGACGTACTGTATATCCGACTGAACGTACTGTATATCCGCTAGATGAACGTTATTGTGAACGTGTTCATTCTGGCGTTTGTGAACGGCGTTCTCTCACAGTTTAACTTCGTTCAAGAGTGTCCCAAATTTCCATGGTTACATTTTTGTCATGTTGTATTTCATCCTATTCTGTGTTTCCGAGGCGTCTTGAACGCACCATCAGCCAAAAAAGAGAAAAGCAAGGCGGTGTCTAACATTCATCTGCGCAGCGCGGAGTGAACAGTCTCATCTATGTGCAGACTACAGACTACTATGCAGCTCCGTGATTACAGATAGCCCCTCGGGTTAAAAATGCAAGAGAAGCAACACTTAGCTTTATAAAATAAATGTCCGTTTATAAGTTGTTGTGTCTTCTTGTAGAGTCTCCGACGCAAGATCATTTTGTAATTAAAGAAAGCTTCTGCACTGTATTAGCTACACACACGCATGAACAACAACAACGTTGCTGGGACCGGGTGTACTGCTTGTGTTTAAAACCGTCTTTTTCACAACTTTTCGCTATTGATGCCTTTTCTTTCTCTCTCTGCTGCTGCTGCTGCTGCTGCTGCTGTTCTCTCTGGGCTAGAGCCTAATTTACACTTTGCAGCACGACGGTGTCCCGTGCCTAAAATAGCAGATATACAATCTCACAACGCGTCGTGGATGCAACTCATTGTGAGCTTGTAGGTCTGCTATTAAAACATGGCTACAAATGGCATAATCCTGGATTATATTCATATATTATATTATATTATATATATATTCATAATATAATGACACAGGCCTGGGTATTCAACGTTTTTCAAGTCAAGGACCCCTTAGCTGTGAGAGAAACCCTTATTAATGATATATATATATATATATATATATATATATATATATATATATATATATATATAATATATTGGAAAAAAAAACGAAAAAGAACTGAACTAGTTAATTTTTTGAACCATGAACTTTAGTTCAAAATGTTTAACTATGAACTGAACTAGTTCATTTTAAAATTTGTGAACTGAACTTTGAACTAGGTCATATTTTAAGTGAACTTTCCCAACACTGTGTATAACCCCACTATTGTGCCCTAGATCCTCCTTCTGCTCTCAGAAACTGATACTCATACAGCACTTGTTGGATGTATTTATATCTTGGGCGTTGTCCAAATAAACCAAAGTATTATAATCAAGTCGGGCTTGTGCTTGGGGGCAAACGTATGAACAAACACAATTTTTGTTTTATGATTGCATCCTTTGTCAGTTAATTGGTTCAGGAATATACAAAAAGACATATCTTTCCGATCACTTGTTGCCAGACCCAAGGGGTCGGGCTTACATGAGGCTTTGTACCTGTTTCGTCCATACATGGGCAGGGGCCATTTGTCCTCCGGCCCCAGCCAAAAAAAAGTTTGTGACGTCCCCTTTCGTCATGAACTATTCATGACATCATGAACTTCAGTTATAAAGTGGTTTATAGGTGTGTTACATACTAGGACTTCATTTTGGGTCTGGCAGAACCAGGTCTCCTGGTCTTGTTTTTTGATGTGCACACTATGCAATTTTATTGAGGTATCTAAACAGTGGCAGCTAATGTTTCTGGCTTGGCAGTATCGCAAGAATTGGTGATTGATTGATTGATTAATTGAATACTTATATCAGTCAGAAATGTAAACGGCACAGAGATATTCCATTGTGGTCCAATTATGTGACAGGCTTTCAGTGTCTCGCAATAACGGCCCATTGGAGAGAACTCTGTGCTCTTTAGATACCTTAATAAAAGTATTTGAAAAGCAACACAGCAAACAACAATGTTTGATACGTCTTCTTTTATTTGATTATTTTACAAAGGTTGTAAACGTTAAGAAATAGTATTTGTGCATAAGCTGGTCCACCTGACTCGTTGAGGTCATCGACTCTCAAATTACTTGGATGGACGTTCCTTCGTTCCATCTTCCTTGAAATAAACCAGGAAAATGTTGTGCACCTAGTCGACGCAACTTCAGCATTTTCTGTACTAATTGACAAAAAAAAAAGCCCATCCCTAATTTGTAGGTTGCCTTGGAAGGTTTGTATGAAAAGCCTGTTGATGCATCCCAGTACTGTACATGCATGGTTAACCACTTTCCACCTGACATCCCTATTTTGGGCATGTCATTATAGGCTTTTCAATTGTTTAAGTGAGGTTTGGAAATTTGTACAATTATCCTGCGCTGTGATTGGCCAAAAGTTTATCCCGCCTAACCCTGCACCGTGATTGGCCAATCACAATCTATTCAGGACTGTGATTGGCCAGTGTCACATGACACATGTGCATAGCCCTATATAAGAAACCATAACTTTAAAAAAAAACATAAATTTGTTTTTTTTAAGTTATGGTTTCGTCCATCATAAAGAGTGTTTCAATAAATGTATTTATCTTTTGTACATGATTGGTTGACTCCATTCAGTATTGTGATTAGCTAGCAAGACACCGCCCACTTCACACAGGGTGTGATGTTTTTTAACCTCATAACGGCATTGCGATGCAACGCATTGTGAGTATAAAGTGGGACTTATATATATATATACTTATATTGCAGTTATGCAATTCTCTCTATTGAGCAGATATGATGTCCTTATCTTACTCACGGACACTTCAATGGGACACTTCAATGGTTGTCGATTGACACACTTAGGCAGTTGGGAAATAAATGTATGATTTCTGTGTGCTTTGCAGGTCTTCGTCTCGCTCTACGTCGTACACCGGTTCCGGTTCTTCTCGCTCTCGTTCACGTTCCTCCTCGTTCAGCTCTTACTCCAGCCACTCCTCTCAGCGTAGCTCCTTCAGTGGCAGCCGCTCCAGGTTTGTGTCCACAGCCCCTTTTTACCTGAATATGCTTTCTATGTCTTCAGTCTCAGCCCAAATTCACACTCATATCAGTAAATCTAATAATAATTGTAGTAATAATTAATTAATAAATAAAATATTATGTGCAAACAATTTTATTTTTTATTTTTTTGTCACTACTTTTTTTTTGTAGATCAAGATCATTCTCCACCTCTCCATCACCAAGTCCTGCAGCACCGAGAATCGCCAAGAATAAAACAGACCTGCCTCCTCCACCGGCTAAAGGGTAACACCAAATCTATGCCTTCCTATACCCATCTATAGTCATCCATAATCTGGATTTTATCCATTCACATGTTCTCACACACGTAACATATGCTTCAGTCATGCATGACATGACAGGGTAGATAAAGCAAGTACAGAATAATGTTTCAGAGCTTTTAATTTTCCGCAGCATCAGTCATCGATAACGAAAGCTTTCGGCCCTTATGACCTTCTCCAGCGTGCGAAGGCTTGAAGGGCCAAAATGCGTTTGTTATCGTGTGTTGGCCCTTCTGGCCTTGGCACGCTGACCATAGACAGTAAACAGTATGGACAAAGTTACGGCCATAGACTCTACAGACCGTAAATGAAGCCTATTTTTCAGCAATCCATCTTTCTATATCCGGTCCGAAAAATGTATACGGAAATTAATGCTATTGGTTGGGACCAGAGCGGGGGTGGGGAATTAATGCTATTGGTTGGGACCAGAGCGGGGGTGGGGAATTAATGCTATTGGTTGTGTAGCTTGTCAATAAAATCATCACATGGTAGCCACGCCCCTCCTACAGCATACCCTACTTTATCATCAATTTTAAAATAGATGGGACCATAATTTACCAAAACGCATATCATGGTGATTGAAAGAAGACTTTAAAATAACGTCTGGAAGCATATAGTATTTATGACAATGTTTATCAAGGTAATAAAATCAAGTGTAAAGTTCGGCAAAAACCCATCCGCTTCAATGGAGCCTAATTCTTTCTGACACCAGCAGGGGTGAAACAGCGAGACTACAGGCCATTCAAATGAACTGTCACTTCCTATACAACTCAGAAGCTGGCCCCTTGGCGCTGACGAAGGCCAGAACAGCCGAAACATGTCTGTTATCAATGACACATAAAAAGCTCTGAAACATTATTCTGTGAGTGTGGATTGTTCTTTAAGACGAGGTAAATAAAGCAGCCCAAGCATTCATCCGAAACAATACACACAGTCAAACATTGCACAGTGCCATCGCATGGGCTTGCCTGTGATGCTAGTCACGATTTTCTTTTTAATGCCTGCCTGTCATGCTTGCATGCCCGACAAAACGGAATGCCTTCTCCTTCCCCTTAACCCTTAAGCCTGCCGCTGAAGCCCGGTGCCGTGCCCCCCGCTCGCAGGGACAAACCCCCAACGAAGAAGGCACCCAGCCCCCCACCGCCTGGCGGACAGCAGGGAAAGCCTCCCAAACCAACGCCGGAGGGGGGCAAGCCTCCCGCCAACATCCGGGAAGGAGCTGCTGCTGTTGGTGGCGGCGGTGGAGGACCAGTGGGAGCAGCAGCAGGAGGAGGGGGCAGGCCCCCAGCCCCGAGAGAGCCTGGGAAGCCCCCCAACCCGAGGGAAGGCAGGCGTAAAGAACGGCAGCAGCACCCTCCTCGGAGGTAGGAGCCGTCCCTAGTCCCTACACAGTGCCCACGTTGTGCAACGGTTTAACCCATTAAGACCTGAGTCCGATTGTACAAAATGTCATTTTTTTTTTTTTGCTATATCAGTGGTTCTCAAACTTTTTCATGTCAATGACCCACAAAACATGTATTCGGCCGTAGACCCCCATCTCAAAATATTTTGTTCCAGGGACCTCCAGAAGCAAAGATTTGAGTTACAAATGTTCGCTTTAAAAATATATATATTCAATGATTTGCACACATTTTCACGATTTTTCAAAAATAGCAGATGTACAAGCTTGTAGCGCGGCACACGGTGCCGCACTTTGAGCTTGTAAATCTGCTAATTTTGAATAGCCAAAGAAATCTAAAATGACACAGATGCGTTCCCGGTCTTAATGGGTTAATTGATTAAGTTTTGAAAATAGGTTTAACCCTAGCGGTAGTAATAAAAGTGAAATATGTCTTGAAAGGAGGAACTGTACCATTTAATTAGAAGGCTGAACCTGACGATTAGTTTCAACAGAGCTCGTCCACTCTTAAATTGTGACCTTTTGTTGTATCTATTCTTAACTAGACTATAAATTACATAGTACAGGCATCAACAAAATATGCTGCTTTATGAGAATCTCTTTATTACCAAATATGTTTACTAGTCTTTAGTTTACCTAACTAATCTTTACTAGTGGAATCAGGCTGTTATATTCTGTAGGTGTTTGTTTGTTTGTGAGTTTGCATGAGCATAGATGTGGGCTTGCCTTCATGTTTGTTTTGCATGGAAGGGAACTCCATGGTTAATGAAGAAGTAAGGAATATTGTTATGAAGTGATGAAGTAATAGTGTTGGTGTTGACTCACAGTTGGGGATGACCACAAAGTTTGTGGGGGGGCGAAGGAGTGGGTGGAAATGTGAATGCCGTTTTGTGAGTTCGTACCTGCGTGCATGCCTCTTTGTGGTTGGAGTATCCCAAGGATGAACTTGAGTGGGCCGCATGAGTCTCCCTGGAAAACCTCTGGCAAAACCTGTTAGCTCTGAGGTTGGTGGGGTCCGAGTATACTTCCTACTTCCTGTTAACAACTTCTCTTTTATTCTTTTAATGTATAGTTCAAAGATACTGACTCCTGCTACATGAGGACACCATTAATACCATTTTAAAAGACATCTGACAGATTAATTCTCCATAATGTTTTATTTTTCAGTAATTGGTATAGATCACAAATTTAGAATGTGTGTTCACATCTAAGGAAATGGTAAGGGGGGATGAGCATAATAACTAATTGCAAAGCATATGAGAATAATAGCTACTCCAGCTAAATTGTCTGCTTCTGTTTGGACTCACTGTAACGGGGAAAAGAAAATGGCACATGTTCCCAATAAGAATATTGTGCCTACAATAGCAGGCCCTGAAAATAACTAGCCTTAGCCTAGTATGCTATTCATTTGCCATTGTGTTTCCACTTTTACTTCCTCTACAGCTGAACATATTTTCCACAACACCTTTAGTTTGCGAGAGTTCCCTTGGGTATCTATTTCCTCATAACTGATATTGAATCTTCTGCATTCAAATTGTCATCCACATGATATATTTTGTTTGTTAGTGTTCAAACAAAGAAAGGAATGGAAGGGAAATATTTAGTTCACAACGTGGGCGGAACAGGGTTCGTCTGTCCTCTGTACTGTATGTAGTCTAACATGGTCATACCAGGGATCCCCAGTGAGTTGGCACCAGTCCCATGTGAATAGTGCTATGAATGACATAAAGTTGGCACCAGTCCCATGTGAATAGTGCTATAAATGACAAAGTCTATTCACACAGGACTAGTATTAATTGGGGACCTCTGGTAAATTTGTACATACATCATAAAGTCCATTAACATAGGACTAGTATTACCTGGAGACCTCTGGTCAGATATCGCTTTGTTGACAGTAAAAGATTCGTTATAGAAAGCTTGTCTTTTACTGTCAAAGTGATATCTGCTGTGTCAGCTAGTGCCGAAATTGGTGACTTATCTTAATAACTAGAAACATACATGAAACTAGAGAATTGAAACTTTGGTTTTGTTATACCAAATTCGTCTTTTACTGTGATCGTCTAACAAAGTGATATCTGCTGTGTCAGCTAGTGCCAGTGTTACACCCTGAAATGTATCAAAATAACTAGAAACTTATATCCTTAGCAGTGTTTGCCAAAAACAGGAAACCGTAATGTCATTGTAATTAGGCCTGTCATAATTATTACATAATCGCCTTATCGCAATTATTTGAGATAATCGCAAATTCTTTTGCATAATCGTCATTATCGTTTCCATTTAAAAATATTTTCCAAACATAAAAAAAGGGAAATAGTAGATCTACAAGGTCAAAACGTGTTGCCATGCGACACGTTTTGAGCTTGTAGATCGCCTATTTCGACTATTGTTTTTCTTAAGTATAAAGTTATTATGAAATGTATGATATTTGTCATATCTGCCCTTTGCAACCTTTGTTTACGAAGCCTAAGAGGCCAAACAGAGATGTAGTTTTAATTCATATAATGTTCAATGACAGAAACGCAATTAAATCGGTAATTTCAATTATTTGAGTGGCAATTAATTGTCAAGTAAAATGTTATAATCGTGACAGCCCTAATTGTAATTCAACTGATTTCATAACTGTGTGTTGGTGAAGCATGCGCTCGCCTTTCCTTCTCACTACAGTAATGTTGTATCAAACAGAATTTATGCTTATACTATATTCCCACTTACCAGACGTGTGTGTGTGTGTGTGTGTGTGTGTGTCTCTCTCACTCTCTGTCTGTGTTTCTCGCTGTCTCTCTCTCTCCCAGGCGGACAGTTAGTGGCAGTGTGAGTGGCAGTGGCAGCAGTTTCACTGGCTCTAGTTCCAGATCCAGGTCACGGTCCTCATCCAACTCACTTTCACGCTCACGCACCGGCTCTAGGAAATCCAGGTAAACATGCACAGACTTAAACAGAGTTTTGCAGATTCGACTCACCCTGACTCATATAGAGTCACAGACATAAGCATGGACTCACCCAGACTCATAAATTCATAGACACATGCATGGACTAAGGGCACATACACACTGTACGATATTTGGTCCGATTATGCTGTCGGTGACCTTTTTTGGGGCTTGCCGACAAAACCCCCAGTCTGACGCAGATCAGGCTGTGATCTGTGAAGTTTTGGTCGCTGCGTGTCAAAGGCTCTGCGAGAG
The DNA here is from genome assembly GCF_963280865.1 of Gymnoscopelus braueri. Lineage (NCBI taxonomy): Eukaryota > Metazoa > Chordata > Actinopteri > Myctophiformes > Myctophidae > Gymnoscopelus > Gymnoscopelus braueri. The sequence continues at coordinate 37,666,431 of NC_137610.1, read as the reverse complement.
GATATGGCCACGTTAATTACGCTCTGCGATGCGTTCCCGAGTGTTTCTAGATATCTAGCAGGTTTGATATTCGGCTCTGTCGCCGACTGGACTTTAATACTATATACAAATACATTGCATATTTTAAAATAGCCGATCTACAAGCTCACAACGCATCGCAGCTATTTTCAAAGAAAAATCTTGTGGAATATTTTCCAAATCCACACAAATCTTGTATGGATAACATATTTTCAGAAGGGGGGGGGGGGGGTCTGCGGACAAATACATGTTATGTGTTGTTTAAACCACTGGTTTAAACAACATTAGAAAACAAGGCCAAATAAGCAACTACACAAATAAGCCAAAAAAAACGCAACCTGCTACAACCAATATTTTCAAGCAACTCTACAGAAAAACAAGCCCAAAGTCGCTTATAATAAGCAGACATGGCAACACTATTTCTAAGTTGAATTGCGCACTTTTAAGCTAGTTGACTTGTTTCAGAGAGAGAGAGATAGAGACATACAGAGAAATAGAGAATTCGGTTAAAATTAATTTGAAAAAACAAATGTAGGCTATGTAATGGTCTGGATCGTATCCTAGTGAACTATCCTACAGTGTGTAATCCCTGGTTGGAGATCAATCTATAGTGTGAAAACCACAACGATATATGACAGCCGATTTCAAGAAATAGACTCCTGTAGTGTGAAATGCTTAACGATCAGATGACTCCCAGACCACTGTAAAAGTCCTACAGTGTGTACCTGCCCTAACATAGTTCACAAGTGCACATTCCCTGAATGCATACAGTCAAAGAGGACATTGAACTTAACTTTCTATATTATTCTTACATTTGTGAGATGTGATTTGAATACCCTTCTCCCTTCTCTTGCATTCTTCCATTTGCTGTTTCTCTGCTGACAAACACCCTAGGAAATCCAGGTAAGCCAGGCATCAGCCACAAATGTGTTACGTATATGCATGGCAGATATATGTATACACGGGCAGAAAACGTGTTGCTTTGTGCCTTGTTATAATCTTTTCCAGCGTTGTCAAGGTTATTGTGCGGACAATGCATCACAAAGGTTATATTATAAATGTTTGATATTTACAGAAGTTCATAATAAATGAGAAGACATTTTAATATATGCATTTTCTCCCTTACTGTACTGAAATTTAACCGAAACTTGACTTACAAAACCGAGGTACTTACTGAACCGTGGTTTTTGTGTACCCTTACACTTCTAATGTCTACTTGATATTCTAGTTGGTTGTAGGTATTTGTTCTCTTGGCACTATATTTATTATTCCGCTTGTTTGTTGACTAGAGGTCATGCCATTAACTCTGATCTTTCACTTTGGAAATGGCTCCGGATCATTCTAAATGAATTGTCCTCTCGTTGCTGCAGATCTCTGAGTGTCAGCAGCGTGTCTTCGGTTTCTTCAGCCTCATCCAGCAGTAGCTCAGTGCGGAGTGCTGACTCAGATGATATGTACGCTGACCTTGCCAGTCCTGTGTCCTCCGCAAGCTCCCGCTCACCTACACCTGGCCAACCTCGCAAGGAACGAGGCCCACCCAGGGATAGGCTACCCCCTTCCAGGGACAAGGGCAGGGGTCAGTGTGTGTGTGTGTGTTGAGAGAGAGACCATGAGCAATGTATTACTCAATTGGGAGTTTTGACTTGCCATTGTCGCAAAAAAAATGGTTGCTCATGGTGGGGGGGACTTCAACGGGTCTCTGCTCAATGAGCACAACTTGTTGTGATTCGCCACTATTATAAAATGTAATTATTTCCTAATTATCAGATTTTACTCTACGCATACCAGTTAACATGCACTTGGCACACAGGCCAGAACTTATGTCAGTCAAGAATCTAAATCCTATTTTGGGCATGTCATTAGAAGAAGAAAAAAAAGATCTACAGGAATAAACGTTGAAGATTTTTAAAAGTATAAAATAGGGCCTATGAGTTTAATAGCTTTGTAGTTCATCAGACTCCTCTCCTCACAGGAAGGCCACCAAAGAAAGACGAACCCTTCAGAGAGGACCGTAGGAAGATGGACCCCTCTGGCATGCCGCCCAGAGGCAGAGGGGGCAACCCCATGCCCAGGTCAGGGCCTCCAAACAGGGAAGGCCACCACATGCACCCCCCACCAGGCAACATGGGTCCTCCAGGGGCCTATGGAGGTTCGGGTTCACACAAAGACATCAAACTCACCCTCCTCAACAAGGTAACTAGCTAGGACATTGTTTGCAATTTCAAAAAGATTCACACAGACTAAAAGCATTGGACATGCACAAGAAAACGCCTGTGGATGTGTGCTGTGGCAGCTCCAAGGAAGCTCTCTTCTTGGCACTGATGAACTAAACGCATCGTTTAGCTCACAAAGCTAAATCTAAATCTCACAATGCACCACAACGTGTTTTGAGCTTGTAGATCTGCTATTTTATATGCGAGACACAGTGCTCAACTAATCATAAAGCACAGTTTTGTCCTAAATTGCTGCATGTTAGTAAATACGACCTCACTTTGTGCCAATCACGTTTTCACGCCGCCCCCAAAACTTTCAACCATTCAAGATTTCAGATCTGGTTTAATTTTCTGTTTTTTTTTTTGCATCCATCATCTTCGTCTATGTTAAAGTGTTTTGAGGCTGTTCTCTGAATAGCGTAGTTGAAAGGCTCAATACCTTGCGTGCACTTTTCCAATGCGATGGCACAATTTGGAATGCTAATTAAACACTTGAAGTGAAAAAACATTGGCCCATTGTCTTTGTCTGTCATTGTAGCAGCAGGGAGACAGGGGTAACAGGAAGAGATACATGCCCTCAGACAAAGACAGGCCTGGCTCCCCCCTCAGCAAGAGAATGGCCCTGTCTCCAGACCGAGGTTAGTAACAATCAACAATCAAACTTTATTACAGCCGAGGCCAATATGGGACATACAAAACATTAAAAGTTAATATATAAAACAACTAAAAAGCACAGTAAAACATTATAAAATGCACTTGTAACAATGCTTCCACATTTGGGAGCGGTATCTTACTGAGCTATGCCTTGGATTTATCATATTGATAATCACCTCATTAAGAGACCCATCAAGTCTACACTTAAAACTATAAATAAGGTTTCTCAGGAGAGCCTGAAAGGTGGTTAGACCCGAGTCACAAAAAAGCTGACTAGCACTGCCACCCCTAGTAAGAGATGTAATGGCCATTGGCCAATTCATGCTTCATCGTACTACCGCGTCACTCGCTGAAAGTAACTAATTATCAGTTGTTTTCAGTTAGTGACATAGTCGTATGACGAAGTGTAAATTGGGCTTAAATGCTAAAGCACAAGTTGGCATACACTCCCTCCTCACTGACACACCATTCACTCACTCTCACACATGCTTGTGTCACAGTGAATGTGAGAAATCAGTCATTTTGCTGAATAAGTAGTCATTCCTCAATCCACTGCCCTAACCCACCAGGGATTCTACAAAATGAGCCCTTCAGTTGTTATTTTGCAGAAGGACTAGTTATTCTGCAAAATGACTGATTTCTCACATTCACTGTAGCACACGCACCATTTACTTGCACAAACATTGTCATGTCCTGATTCCACATATCACATGTGGGAGTTGAGATCAGCTTACTGTAACTTAAACCTTTTATGATAACTCCTATAGTTTCCACTTGCTACACTTCCTACGTCACTTGTTCCATAAACTACAATGCTGCTGTTTTTCAGGCCGCGATAGGAGGATACCAGGCCGACCCCCACTCTCACCTCGAATGGATCGTCCTAGAGGTCAAGGTCCACGGCCTATGCCCCCCCAGGGAGAAAGGTTAGTATAATCCAAGCTCCTGGTGACTAAGCCACTGTACTTTTTAAAGATCAGCTGTCAGGCAAGCCAGTGTGTTTATCCTTCAATGTCAACGCAAAGGGGAAATAAAAGTAGATGTTTGGACAATAGACACATCAAGGATGTCATAATAGGAAGTTTACTGGACCACAGGTCTTTGGCCTAAATGAGGAACTCGTCACATAGGTGGAAGCACTGAAGATATGACAAGTCCCTCTGTCTGTTTATGCATGTTTTATGGTAAAAGTGTTCCCTTTTTACTATTGGCCTTACAAAAAACCCTAATTGGTCCTCACTGGTTGGTTTATCAGCCAAACGTTAAGCCAAACCTTCTATGAATAATATTTTATTCTGGGCTACAAACTCTTCAATTATAGCCTTTTTAGTTTATTCGTTGGTTTATTTTAGTTGAATTCATCATCAAAGCTTTTTGACTTCTTCAATTCAGGTAAAACAAATGAAATAAATGGATGACTCTCTTGCCTGTGCCGTTCTTGCTACTATTAATAGTATAGTAATTTTAATACAAATAGTATTCATAATATGTTGTACAAATACTGAAATTGATCAAATTTTATCTACAATGATTAGAGATTTCAACCTTTTCAAGTTTTCCACAAATGTTATGTTACAACTCATCTTAGAATGTATTCAATAAGAAAAATTCCAATCAATCATAATACTTCACAATGATGAAGCAAAAACAGTTTTTTGCAGTGTTTTGTAAATGTATTAAAAATAAAAGCCTCATAATTGAGCTCTGATGCGTTCTATGATTGATTGGAGTCCACCGTGCCTAATTGGATAATAATAATTAGACATGTCATAATTCGTATGTATAAGGTCTCACAGTTGATGCTGTACGTACGTATGTCAGAGTAAAAACCATGCCATGAGGTCCAAAGATTTACCCTGGCGTTGTTTTTCTGCAATAGGGACCAGGAGACTAGTAAGGTTAGAGGGAAAATGCAGGAAAATATAGAGCAATCCTGAGTGAAAACTGTTTTCCAGAGTGCACAGCATCTCAATGACCTGAAGCATAATGCCAAGAAAACACAAGAGTGGCTTCAGGAAAACTTTGTGAAAGTCCTGGAGTGGCCCAGTCAGGGTTTCGACCTGTCGCAGAGGCATCCAACCCTTGATGCAGAGTGCTAAGCAGGAAGGCGTTGGGTCCCATTTTTATAGTCTTTGGTATCATAGTCTTTGGTATGACTCGGCCCGTGGATCCAAATCTCAGGGCGGACACTTTAACCCAGGGATGTCAAACATACGGCCCGCGGGCCGGATCAGGCCCGCTAACTAGTTTAATCCGGCCCGCGAGATGATTTGGCAAAGCATTAAAAAAATCTAAAAAGACAAACTTTTTTTTTTTTTTTTTTTTAGTGCCAAAAATGTTTTAATAGTTTTTTGGCCAAGTCTACACCTGCAACCACACGTAACTTCCACTTTCCTCTTCTTCTTCCTCGTCTTTGTATTGGTATTGTTTGTGTTGGAGCGCCTCAGTGCGGCTGCAGAGTTCATGTGCAACCTCTTCCAGAGAGAGATAGAGACACTAGAAACTCTGCTGGAGACACAAAACAAACTGTGTAGACTTGCCCCTTTGAAATAAAATGTATTTTGGCACAAAAAAATAAAATAAAATAAAAAGTTCTTAACGGTTATCGATTAATTAATCGGTAAGGCCTAACGGTAAACGGTTAATAAAATGTCTCCATTTGGCCATCCCTATTTGTGAAGTTTACATTTTCAGAATGTGCTTGTACTAACTAAGACTAAGTAAAGTAAACAAAGAAAACTATCTGAAGTTGTTGTTATTGTTATTATTAGTTATTATGCCATGATTTTACCGGTCCGGTACGGCCCTCTGGCCCTCCTCCATGTGGCCCCTGAGCTAAAATGAGTTTGCCATCCCTGCTTTAACCACAAGGCCACTAAGCTGGTTCATCATTGTCATAGCTCTTAGTAATATGCATTTCCTTCCCCTTTTTACCTAAATTTGTATTGATTCTTTTGTTTATACAGACATGTGTCAAATCAATAATGACACATATGGACCAGCATATTGGACACATGACTCTGACACTGTATATTTTGCCCCCCATAGGAAACGGCCTATGCCCCCATCCCCCAAGTCGTCTGGGAAAGGCCCAGCGGTGCCATCAGGCAAACCTACTGCACCAGGCTCAGGTTCAACCACTGGATCGGGGTCTGGCTCAAACAAACCCAGCAACACACTGTCACGCCGCGAGGAGCTGCTGAAACAGCTGAAAGCTGTCGAAGACGCCATCGCTCGCAAGAGAGCAAAGATTCCTGCGAAGTAAAGAACCACGGCTTGCCAGTCTGCCTGCCTGTGTAACCCAGTTGCCTAGGCAACAGTGAGGGTCATGGGGTTGAGCCGTACCAACAAATCCCACCCCCCCACCCTACCCCACCCCGCCCCTTCAGTGATGAGATGTACCATCTCACTGGACTTGTGTAAAAATGTTCTCTGTCCCACAGTGTATAGAGGCTGTTGTGTAAGTGGATCATGAACAAAAGTGGCGGCCACACAAAAACATTTTCTCCTCTCAACCTCAGCGAGAGGATGGGTTGTGTTCCATTTTAGAGCATTGTTCACTCCCTTCTGCCCTAGTTCTGTTCTCCTTGTAAGTCTACGGGGATTTTGAACGTGGTGGCGCAGTTTACCGCACTATTTAGAAGGGGGAATGTACAAGGGCATCTTGGGAGAAGAGGATGGTTCCGGCAATGATATTGTTCATTGTGAACAAAAAAAAAATTATGTCCTGAAACAGAATGGTAGCAAAGGTGAACTTTGACATTCGCTACTCACTCTGGTCCTTTAAGTGAAAAGGAAGAATCTTCCTCATGTTGTGTTTGATGAATAAGGTGAATTTATATACACCAAATCTACTCTCTTGTATGTCTCTCTGTCTCCCCCGACGCCCCCCCCTTTTATCGTCTCCAATTTCACGTCTTATTCTCAGTTTCCTGATTTTGTTTTTTTATTGTTTTGTTTTTTTTCCTTATGATTTGCGTGGAGTGGTTTGACTGTTGGATCCGTTCTGTAAACACAGGATAACAATTAAGTCAAAATAAAGGGTTGTTTGTACAAAGACATGAATATCTAAGCATTTGTATTCAACCTCGGAACGATCAGCTGCTCCCGAGACCACTTGATTCACAATGGTCCCCTCCATAACCCATAACTTAGTGCTCTTACTCTAAGCTCTGTGTTCTATGGCTGAGATGACTTTCATACCATGTACAATAATGTTCCGCCGTCATCAGATTTTCTCAAGTATATGATTATAGAAAAACTATTTGGCAGTGATGTGAAGTAGTGCTTTTTTTAAAAATCTGCAGCATTTTGTTTTCCTTCTTAGCTCTTCTCAAGTGATGAACCAATGTTTTTATTTGTCTCGCATTTTTAGTTGTCACAGAGTATGAGAGATGTTATTGGGGACACTTGGAGACGAGAAGTATCTGTCTTGCTTTTGAGGAAGAAAACTTCTAAATAAACTATTTTGATAAAGAGAACGCCTGATGACATTCTTTTCTCCACTGAGGCGCCCAGTCAGTGAGCCAAATGACTGGTCAAGAGAGCTACTTTGTGCTTATCATAGACATAGTCTAAATCCTTATTCATATTTTGTCCCACGACAAGGTAATAATTAGGCTTACCTACTTAAAAGCACAACATTTTACCAATGTTCAATACTTGGGAAAACACCTGCATTGTAGTTTGTGATGTAGGCCTAAAGCAAACAGCAGGGTAGCCTGTGGTAGATGTCAGAAACTGACTTTGAAGTGATTCTACATTGTATGTACATTCACTCCAACAGTCAGATACTGAGGGAGCTGTTATGTACGTGTGTGTGTGTGTGTGTGAGTGTGATCATGGTACTGTACCATTTACCATTTACTGTAGAAGCAGCTATAGCCAAGATTCCAGCAGGTGGGGTCAGTAATCTTAGTAAAGTTGTTAATTGAAACCTTTCATTACATTACTTCAATGTTAGACAAAATAACACCTGCATGCAACATCAGCTTGCTATATCCTTTATGAGCTTTTTGTGAAAGCCAGTAGACAGGTGGTCAATTAAACTTTCAAATTCAGTGTTTACAGGCGTTACAAATTTATGTCACCCTTTGCAACTTTCAATTCCATGTTTAGCTGTTAGCATCTGTCAGTTTGAGAGGGGAAAATATCTTGCAAGTAGTGAATCCAAACATTAACCACATGAACCCTAACGTCCCTATTCAGAGCATGTCATAACAGGTGAACATATGACGAAAATAGATGTACAAGCTCACAACGCGTGGCTTAACATGTAGTGAATTTGTAGAGCAGCTGCTTTGGGCGAAGACATATGGTGTGTAGAGGGAAAAAGTATAATAGTGTTTAAGTAGGGGGAAATGTCCTAGTTGCACTTCAACAAACTGCACCATGCTGGTTGTTGCACTGAGGATTACAATTCCTGTTTCTGTCTTCCCCTGTCTCCACTCTCTAAATCATGAAGTCCAAAGGAAAGAAAATGTTTATGGTAAATGTTTTAAGTAATAAACTGTATTTGACAGGTCAATAACACTGGAACTGCTGCAACATGCAATTATGCACACCAGATGCATTGTATTCAGTGTTTGTAGCAGAGTGCTAATTTACATTATAACTTTTTTGAGAACCTGATATTGCACACATAAAATAAGGACACCTTTGTTAAGTATATAATGTTTATACTGTACTTGTGGGGGCTGGCCATTGGAGAGTTTATGGGAGACGTCCCAGCAAAGACAGGGCAGTCCCTTCTGTTGTCTGATTTACTCACTTTCCCTTTAGTGAACCTGTTATTGTATTGTCACCTGAAGCAATAAAGCTGTTGTTGTACTGAAAGTTGAAACGTGCCTCTGTGTGTGTGTGTGTGTGTGTGTGTGTGTGTGTGTGTGTGTGTGTGTGTGTGTGTGTGTGTGTGTGTGTGTGTGTGTGTGTGTGTGTGCGGGCGGGTGCGTGCGGGTGCGTGCTTGTGTGTGTGTGTGTGTGTGTGATCATGGTACTGTAGAAGCAGCTATAGCCTATTTCACCATGCTCTAGCTACTGGAAATCAGTAACACATTTTATGGAGAAATAATATTCCACTCAGGTAGATTTGTTTTAGGAAGCTCGGAGCATAAAAGGTTTTTATTTTGTATTCTTCAAATGTAAAATCTGTGGCAAACAGAAGAAATACATTTTTGAAATAATGTATAACTGCTGTAATGCTGTCCCCAAAATAAATAAACAATAAACAGGTCTAATAATAAGAAAACGAATGTTAGGAGGAAGATTGATAAAGTCTGAAAGCTGATCTACATATCTTCAGATCATCATGTCTGCATTATTTGCATGTTTGCATATTATTGTGGAATGACAAGTTCAGATGATGCAATGTGATGATGAAGTCAAACAGCTGAGTGGGCTGATCTTTATTGGAAGAGGATGTCAGGGAGGTAATACCTAGGCTATTGCTATTTCTATTTCCTCATGCTTTCGGTTTTTCCCAGGTGCAGCCTATATAAGCCTGCATGATGTCTGAGCCATTAGTTATCATCTGCACAGAGATTATACAACAACATGTTTGGACTATACAAACTACAGGTTAGTGTGAGAGGGACATTGACTTGAACTTTAAAAAACATGATGGGCTATATCAGTGGTTTTCAACCCTTTCATTTGAGCCATGGACCACCATTTGATAAGATTTAGACTCTCAGACCCAAAACTTAGAATATTTCTTCTACATTCTCTAATTGTGTAGACTTCTTGTAAATTAAGTAATGCACATGTTTTACACTCTCAAGAGTTAAAGATCTAATAAGGGTCCATTTGGTTACCAACTCTCCATCATTTAGCTGGGGACCACCTGGGACCTCCTCAAGGACCACTGGTTGAGAACCACGTCTGCGCTGTATGAATGATTCAAAACATTTTTTTATTTTTTTTTGTGAAACAAAAAAAAACATTTTTATTGTAAATTAAATGATATTCTATTCTTTGCAGGTCCTACTCATGGGAGTACTTTTCGTCCCCGCATGGACTTCTAAACTACCATGCTTTGATGAGAGCCAGCTGGACAGCGAGGCTCAGAAGAAGCTCCATCGCCACTATCCACAGCCGTCTGATCCGCATCTCACCAGCGGTCCTAAAGTCTGTGACATGGAGCTCTACAAACAGTCCGACGACATCCCCAACCGCTCGATTTCCCCCTGGCGGTACATGTAAGTATAGTTACGTCCCTTTTGTTTTAGCCTACTGTTTTAATAGCTAAAGCAGGTGGTCTGTTTAAATGATATTATGTGTAGTAGGCTAGGTCTATTTTTAAAAAAAATAAGTGTTATAGCTCTAGCCTCTATCAGTGGTGGAAAAAGTACAGATTTGTTTTAGTATAGTATCAAAAGTAAAAGTATCAATACTGCAATGTAGAAATACTCTGTTACAAAGTAGTACAAATGGCCGAAATATATAAGGGCTGAAGTGGTTACTGTATGTTTTGTAATAATAATCAAAATCTACAAAGTAAATAAGTAAATAGTAACTATTCTAATAATTGTAGTGGGGTAAAAAGTACAATATTTGCCTCTGAGATGTATTGGAGTAGAGGTAAAAGTACTGAAAACTGGAAATACTCCAGTAAAGTAAAACATACCTCAGAATTGTACTTAAGTACAGTACTTGAGTAAATGTACTTAGTTACTTTACACCACTGTATGTAGGCTGCCTATTTGTTTAAAATAAGTGTTATAGCTCTAGCCTATATTTCTATAATAACCTAAGTGATGATGACTGATGCTGAACACAGTGAACAGGCGTCTCGGATCTCCCCATCTCTCCTCTCCAGCTCTTTAAAAGTCTAAAAGTCCTATCCTGATTGGATACAGTTGCTATCACGACTGCTGGAAATGTATTTTTTGGAATTTTAAAGATCTGGAGAGGTGGGGAGATCCGAGACACCTGCATCAGTCAGACTCATCACATCTTCTGTTTTAGAGATCATGGAGGAGACCCTTACTGTCTGAACACTATGAAAGGCCTAATATTGGATTATGGGGGTTTATCTTTTGACAAAAAAACAACACAGATTATTATAGGCTATTTAGCTATTTTGTTGTGAGACTGTCAAACTGGACTTATTATACGTTATAACGTAGGCTATTAATCAAGTTCATCACTTTCATATCATATAGCCTACTTCATAAATATTGATGATGAATGAGCCAAAGTGCTGACTGGATTGCCTGGTTGTATTACAGCGCTAACACCGACGATGCCAGATTCCCACGGACGATTGCTGAAGCCGAGTGTCTGTGCGATGGATGCATCATGATCAACGAGGGCGGCAACCACGAACATAAAGGCTATATCTCCAAAGCTCTGGTGCAAAATAGAATGGTTCTTATGAAGGAAAAATGCGACAATGGACAAGGAGGATATCGCCTAAGACCAGTGAGCCAACCTGTGGCAGTTGGCTGCACCTGCGTCAAAGCAAAACTTTTTTAATGTTGTCTTAACAGAGAGGACACATTCTTACAGAAAATCGTAGTGACATGTTTCACATTATGTTGTGTTTGTTTTAGAACACTTACAGTCCGAGTCATACAAGGCTGTTATTTTAGGCCTATCTGAGTTTTTGGGGCCTATATTAGGCTACCTATACTGTTTATGGCCTGGTTATATAACTACATGGATTGATGGCTTTGTCATTTGAAAATGTTGACTATATGGCCCAGTACAGGCTAATGTTTAGGCCTAGGCCTAGATTGTTTTCTATCTATCTGTCATATTTAAAGCTATTTATTTAAAGCTATTTATTTTATCTGCAATAATATTTATATGTATATAATATTTATGTATGTCTAATATTTTGGAACTTGGTGGTTAATAAAATCTATAAAACGTGCAAAATGTAATCAATCTCTTTTGTAAATAAAAATGTTAACAGAGGCAAATTTACAGGAAAATAATATGGCTAATTACTGATATTGATTTAAAATGCTGTGACAGAAATATCCACAGTAGGCTAGTTGTAGCCCGGGATTACTCAGTACATGATTGTTGTATTACTTATAGCTATTCTGCTCCCATGGGAATTTGATCAGTGGTGTAAAGTAACTATTTACTCAAGTACTGTAATTAAGTAAAATGTTGAGGTATTTTGACTTTACTGGAGTATTTCCAATTTTCAGTACTTTTACTTCTACTCAACTACATCTCAGAGAAAAATATTTTACTTTTACTCCACTACAATTATTTGAAAACTTTAGTTAGATACTTTCTAGATTTAGATGATTATTACAAAACATACCCACTTCAGCCCTATACATTTCAGCCATTTGAAAATAGCCGATCTACCAGCTCACAATGCTCACAATAGATCTGACATAGATTTTCAAAAGATTTTTATACATTTGAAAACTTGTTAAATGGAACATTATGCATAATGAGTTGGCCTGCTTTTGGTACTTTAAGCACATTTTTATACCAATACTTTTGTACTTTTACTTGTATGGTAAATGTATTCCATGTCTGTCAAATATGGATCTTTTGTTGATTCTTCTGACTGTAGTGTGTAGCCTATCATGGCTATGACAGATTTTTGTAACAAATAGGCCTACATTGATTATGCCTAGCCTAATGTAATTGTGTAATCTTGGGTACAATTCATGACATTAATTTAAAAACATTTATAGCCTATTAATATCTATGAGGAAAACTGTATTGCAGCATGACTTCCCGCCACTCCCCTCATTTGAGCGTCCCCAGAGATATGTAACCTTGCATCACCAGAGAGACATGGGACGTCCCCATAGAGGTATAATATAACGGACGTCCCACACTTTTTGGTACTTCGCCAAGTACTAGTGTTGTTGCCATGTCGGCTTATTAAAAGCGACGTTGGACTTATATTTCTGTAAAGTAGTTTGTAAAAATTGGTAGTTGCAGGGTGCAGTTTTTTTTGGCTTGTTTCTAAAGTGTAGTTGCTTATTTGCGCTTGTTTCCTAATGTTGTTTAAACCAGTGGTTCTTAAACATTGTCATGACAAGGAAGGACCCCCCAGATTAATATGTATTTGTCCACACAGACCCCCCCCCCCCCATATGAAAATATTTTGTGTCGTACAAGATTTGTGTTGTTAAAATGTAATTTTTTTAAAATCCACATTTTCACATTTTCTTCAATATTTGTTTTAGTTGGTCTCTATGTTTTGGTTGGTTTGAAGGGCTCACGTGGCCTGTCGCATCTTTTGGGCTGGTTTTCATAGACCTGGTTGCTTGTTTCTCTCACAAAACCTGGCAACACTGCATACGATCAGTTGGCCAATCTCAGGTTCATGCGGTATGACGTATAATACCAGCGACATGTGAAAGTGTTGTTGATTATCAGCGTGGTTAGGTTTGGAGGAGTCTCACAACAAGAGATGTGTCCCGATTGTCCACAAATGTAGTTGTCCAAATAATTCTCTGGTGTTCACAACTAATGTAGGCGAGATGACTGCAGCTATTCTATCTGCATTAAATGTCCTGACGAAACCTCTCGGTAAGTGCATGGATTGTTAAATCAAGACATACCGTTTTTTATTGTAGACCGCCCCCTTCGCATAGATAACTAGCAGAGGTTCTCAAACTTGTTCAGGTCAAGGACCCCCAAATTGACACTTATTAGCCCGCGGACCCCCATTTGAAAAGATATGCCAGGGACCCCCAATAAGAGAAGATTTGTACGGCTTTAACGGTGATTCTCAACCATTTTAACTTCAAGGACCAGTTTGACATGCATTAGCTAGGCTACGGACTCCCATTTAATGACATTTCTATCTCTGGGACCCCAATTGATATTGTAAAATCAATGTTAATTTAACTCCGAGTGTGTTTGGTTCCATTTGTACACTCAGAGTTACAGACCCATAAGGGTCAATTTGGTTTCTAACTATCCATCATTTAGCTGGGGACCCCCTGGAACTCCCTCAAGGACCCGTGGGGGCCCCCGACCCCACTTTGAGAATCAATGAACTAGACGGGTACAACACTTTACTTACACTTGTCTGTCTAGCCACACAACTTGGAAGTTGTTTAACTTTCTTACAGTGTCTGTAATTAAGGTCTGTGCATTATTTATTTGTTGAATATGGGATGAGGATTTAAAGCTACAATCTGGGACTTAAGTTACATAAAATTAAACATATGTATCTGTATGGTAGAGTGTTATACAATATAACTAGCACTAGCACATCTGCAGTGGTCAGAGGTGGTCTCACCTACTGACCCTGGCGTGGGGTAGGAGTCGGACAGAGACAGATCTGTATTGTATTTTATAGCTGCAAGCAACTTGCTTAGATGCTGCTATCTGCATCTAAGTTTAAACACCCTCCATTGACACTGACAGCCCATTCAGAAAAGTCCTATCTGATTATATTAAACAATGATATATTCACCAATGCAATACTGCACCTGTACGGACAGCTTGGGTTATCCTCTGTCTCTGATAAGTCTCAGGCCATTGACATGTTATGAGCAACTTTCTGTCAATAAACTCAGTGCAGCCGTAATGTTTCTATATTGCGTTCGAATTTGGAAGCACTTGTTTTAAATCACTCAACGTCCTGCAACATGTGCAATCTCGAAACAGGCACGCAGGATGTCGAGCCATTTAATACTAACAGATAGGACTTTTCTCATTCATTCATGGGCTGTCAATGGAGGGTGTTGCAACTTCGATGCAGATAGTTGCTTGCAGCTAAGTTAGGATATCATTGCAATCTCCGTTAGGAAAGACATATGGATTGTAGCTTTTAACCCATTGTAATAACCTATTTTTCTTATGTAATTATTAATGGACAACCCCGGACAAGTCTAGGAATAATGTTTCCTTTATTAACATCTCCAGAGGCCTCTGTGGGTGGTGCCCAGTCCTCACAGCAGGAGGCACTCGTGGCAGCGCTACAGGCCAACCGAGCTCTGCTGTTGGAACAGCTGCAATGTGAGAAGGGCCTTGAAGAAGTGAGGAAGCTGAGGGAGGAGGTGATGGTGGAGGCAACCTGGTTCTCGAGTGACACAGAAGACGCTATATGGAACTTTGTTCAAGAGTGTCTCCTGTTACTCCTCGCCTTAGCCAGACACCTCTTGGTCCAGCTGGCACTCTTCAACCAAAACTCTGCTGCCTTAG
The DNA here is from genome assembly GCF_963280865.1 of Gymnoscopelus braueri. Classification (NCBI taxonomy): domain Eukaryota; kingdom Metazoa; phylum Chordata; class Actinopteri; order Myctophiformes; family Myctophidae; genus Gymnoscopelus; species Gymnoscopelus braueri. The sequence continues at coordinate 37,651,408 of NC_137610.1, read as the reverse complement.
CAGCAAGGCTGCGCACCCCAGAGATGGCTCCACCCTTACCCCCGGATGTTCTCAGTGTAACACAACAAAAGACTCTCGGTGCAACACTCCAGTTCGTGGTCTCACTGGGACTCAGCCCCTACTTGGCACCAGGGGTGGGCGTGCCGCTTGGCCACAGGTCTGCTTTTGGGGCGATGGTGGGAAAGTTAGTCCGTGGTGATGTGATGCCTGCAATGGAACGCCGCCTCTTCACCACGACAAGTGTCCTTCTACAGTTGGCAGATCTGTCATCCCTTGCCACGCTGGTTTTCACGCGGCACCTCGGGGATGTCATGGCGGCTCTATGTCAGCTGGGTCACCGGCCGCATCGGTCAGACGGAGGCAGTAGTAAAAAAGAGATGGTAATAAATTCATACCTCAACTTTATGTTGAATGTCTGTACAAACTGCAATTTAGGATGCAACTGAGTGAAGGAAATGAGAATTAAATCTGGTTATTGGAAGTGTGCTGTTGTTGGCCATCAGACATACGGTCAAAACATCTTTGCATTGCCTTCCTAGAGATGGAGTGGAGTTATCCAAAGTCAGATACTGAAATTCATGCTAATATGCTAGACACCAAACTAGACTAGAGTAAGGTGTTTTGCAGTTTGACATAGAAATAATTCTGAGTAATATGCTTTGTTTTCTTGTAGGCACTTAGTATTGAAGAGCGTAAGACGTGCTGGGAGGCCCTCCAAAACCTTCTTGGTAAAGTCTACCAGCCAATTGTTATCAAGGAGTTACTGATCCTCCAAGGCAGGCCAACAAAACAGGTGTGTGTGTGTGTGTGTGTGTGTGTGTGTGTGTGTGTGTGTGTGTGTGTGTGTGTGTGTGTGTGTGTGTGTGTGTGTGTGTGTGTGTGTGTGTGTGTGTGTGTGTGTGTGTGTGTGTGTGTGTGTGTGTGTGTGTGTGTGTGTGTGTGTGTGTGTGTGTGTGTGTGTGTGTGTGTGAGAGAGAGACTTGTATGGATATTATAATTCCTAAAATGTACATATTTAAGAGTACATCATGCTCATGTGCACCGTCTCTTTCCCAGCCTGTTCCAGCAGCGGGTTCCAGTTGTAGGGCTGGTCTTGGATCAGCTCCCCCTTGGCTTAGACGTCTGTGTGGTCAGCTGTTGTCTGAGCGGCTGATGCAGCCCAATGGGGTCCAAGCTGTTGTGAGAGCCATCCTGGAGGGGGGGCCAGGTGAGATCAATGATGGAGACAGCAAAGAACATAGTCATGAGAGTCAGGAGAGGAATGGAAGTAGAGTAGTGAGCATCACAGGTTGATACTCAACCTGGATGTAAATATTGGGAGAGGAGCGCAAAGGAAGGTGGAGAGACCAGACAAGGAAAGTTAAAGGGAGAAGGAAGGATGTGAAGTTGTCTTTGCCCATCTGTTTTGCTTGTGTTTTGGAAACAAGGCTCATAAAAGATTTAAGCATACCTTTTTAAAATGTGTTCCTATACTTTATACTGTGTACTTGCCAGATTTTCTTGTCCATTTAGCAGCTCTATTTATCAATGAGTGTTTCTTAATGCAAGTAAATGACATGTCCACCAGGTGGCGACCCAGACTGGAGGAAATGTGATAGTGTGGCCAAAATCTTAGCAGCTTGCCCTCAGCAGTCTGTGTCATCAGACAACTACTACAGACAGGTCTGCCCTCAGGTAAGACACACACACACACACACGCACGCACGCACACAAAACACGCACACAAAACACACACACACACACACACACACACACACACACACACACACACACACACACACACACACACACACACACACACACACACATAAATGAATATGCACCTGCATTAATGGGTAAACACACAGTGAAACACATACTATTATTGCTGGAAAACAGGAGACAGGTCTGTTTTGATTTCTGAATTTCCACTTTTCGAGTAATTCTAACATATTTTGGTCAGATTCTAGACCTGCTACACTTGAAGGATAAGCTCACTGCCCTGCAGTTCCAGCGGGTGGCCACTAGAGTGGTGGTCATCATTGTGGAGGACAAGTCACAGTTTGCCCAGCAATATCTCCTAACTCCTCTCCTGGGACCTCTCCAGCGTTGTGCCACCCCCACCGGTCAGAACTACAATTATATTATACTATGTGAAATGCCATTTGTTCATCCCTAGCAAGGTCCTTTGGGTTCTTTTGTCGAGAGTCATGTCAAAACACTTTTTTGGCCAAAGCATAAATTAGGCTTTAGGGGCGGTGTCCACCACAGCGTTTCTTTCTTGACTGAAAACGCCAAGGCGCTCGCCTAAAAACACTGTCAAATGCCAGAGTTGACAATATGTTAAAAACATCACACGTGAGCGAGTGAGAGTAAAATAAACGCTCATCGCCTCGTCACGCTGCTGGGGTTTAAAAAAAAACGCAGCACTCCCATTGTAAACAATTCTAAACAAATGCTGCGCTCAGTAAAAAACGTCTTGGTGGACATGATGGCACCTTACTCTACAGTTGCATCTGTATAGTTGCTCTGGAAAAGAGTGTCAGGCTATCAGCATGTATGCTTTCCATTCAGGTGAGCCACACATCCTCAGTGCTTTCTAATTCAATTGTGACACAGTATGGTGACACACATTTTTCTTTTTGATTATGTCTTTTCTATTTTTCTATTTTTGTTAACAAAAATAAAAATTGATTGAAATGAGGTCAAACCAACAAGTATTAGACCACATGATTCACAGTTCAACTTATGTGTTGAGGGTTCTCCGCTTTATTCCTGGCAAGCATCCAGGAATGTCCAGAGATCAAGTGCGTTTAGTATAGCAGTTAATTACTTCTGTCAGTCAGATAAAATGCACACTGCCAGCTTCTTCTGCCTGCCATTACTTTGGATGGAATGTTCAGTGATATTTACTGTATTGTGTGTGTGTGTGTGTGTGTGTGTGTGTGTGCGTGCGCATGGGTGTGTATTGTATTATAATGGCTTGATTAGCCCTTCACAGTTCACACTGTAGTTGTAATTGCCTATACATCTTTCTCCCTGTCTTCTGTTCAACAGCCCATCTCTGCCACCAGGATGCCCTTATGCAACTTGCTCTCTGTTTTGTTGTCCATTCTGTAATGCATTAGGCCACAGATCCCCATTTGATATTATTTTGTGGAGCCCCAATCAACACTGTAAAAACCTGTGTTAAGTTCCATTTGTGCACACTCAAGAGTTACTGACCAATAAGGGTCCATGAGCTTCCTAACTTATTAATCATTTAGCTGGTAACCCCCTCAAGGGCCCCTGGGGGTCCACAGACTCCACCTTAAGATCCAGTGTTGAAGATATATTCTAATAAGATAAGATATCTGCTCACTCCAGATGTTGGTTTAAATGTGGACTCGTAGAGGGCATCTCATAAGTAACCCTACTGAAGGGTTTGTCTACATCTGTTTTCCAGGTGATTCTCAGGTTACTGTTGAGGAATTGGAGCTAACACGCTGTGTGGAGGATGTGTACAAGGTGAGAGGGAACCACATAGAATACAGTCTTAATTGTTTTATCATGATATTGTCAAGTGTTTATTATGTTCTACATCTTTAAAATAAACAAGACGGGGTCTTATAACATTCACTTCCATTATACAATTTAAGTTCAATATTTCAAAATATGTGAAACTAGAAAAGGCACTACTTGGAGCTACTTGGAGGTCTTCCCCAGGCTGGGCCTACCCAGGGCTGTGTCAGTTGTGGGTTGCAGCCAGCAGGACACGAGGAAGCTACGAGGGGACATATAGTTTCTACAACATACAGTTTACCTTTTCACATTTGTGGCACCCCCTATGGGCAGACGAGAGAGCAGCCACCAAACCCTGTTTGACTCACAAGATCATTTGTACCTAGTTTGGATATTATGTTTCTGCAACAAATAGTAACATTTGTAGCATTCGTGAAGCCTTCTATGGGTGCACTTGAAATCTCTTTTGACCTGGTTAAGTCAGGTTATGTTAAGGAGTTCCTTAACTCTATAAACGCCATTGACTCGAAAACGCGTCAATAACTACTTAATCCACCCACGCCATTGACGCGTTTGACGCGTTGGATTTGCGTTCATTGTTTAATCTCTGATCGCGCTATGCTGCTTAAAATTCAATGTTATTCTCGAGTTCCACTTACTTCACCCATATCTGCATCCGGTTTCATGTCCTGGGTTCCGTTTCCGGTTTTTGATTATTTTCCCCCGGTCATTTCGTCCAAAATAGGTAAACAAACGGTTTTTCACACGGTATGACGGACAAACGGACAGTTTCTCTTCTATAATCTATGGTCTGGGTGACGATCAGTCATCGCCGTCGTGTATCACAACGTAATTTTGACGATCAAAACAATCTGGGAGGACGTCACATCCGTTTTCATGGTTTTCCCTGTCTAATCGCTCAAGAAGGGTGAGAGAGACACCAGGAGCTGATCAAGCTATCATGTGCTGCTCTCTGGTGGCGGATTTGTGCGGCGTCTTTAAAAAACAGTCTGATCAATTATTTTCATGAACATTTTCAAAATATAAAAATAAAAAAAACACGAAAATTGCTGGCAATGGGGGAGTACTTTATGAAAATACTCTGGCAGTCAAAGAGTTAAGGAGTTCCCAATGCAACTATGCCCTAATATGGAGTGTGTTGTCTAAGCTCAATGTGTCGTCATGGCATCAGGCGCAAACAAGTCAGTCAGCTCCATATTCTTCTGACTACAGTGACGTCACCCGTTACTTATCAATCATCCGCCATGATGTTGCCGTGTTAACTCCGTGCACAGAAAAAAGCCAAACCGGCGCCTATTTCTTGGATATTTTGTATAAACATAACTTTTTTATGTCAGCCAACTACATTGCGGGTTTCAGCCGAGTGCGCCAGCACATTACAAGTGCCTAACACATTGAGTGCCAAAAACTTCTGAATAAAATAAAAATTTCCTTCACAGCACCAGGAGATGTAATTTTTCGAAGATTTAGACTCCTATCCACTTCCTGGTTAACTTATTACTTTAAAAGCCTGTATCTCGGCTCCTGTGTACTTTTTTTTTTTTACTATGTATTTTTGGCGAAACATGCTATTTTCAACTGGCTGCAACTATGGAACGGATTACCGAATGTTTTTTTTTTCTTCTCGATTCTACGAGACCCCTGTGTGTGTAATGAGGGGATCACCGTGAGGATGGTGAATCACAGAAAATATTTTGTGACGATTTTAACGATTAAAATAATTGTTAAATATGCTGGCACTGGCTGTACCCTGTTTTAAAAAACCTCTGGCACTCAATGTGTTAAATTGACTTTGAATTTGTGGACTTAAAGAAAGTCCATAAAGACCGCCTGCAGATGTCTGGACTATTCATCCTTAAAGGAGAGATCCGGCCATTTTAAGTGTTATCTGATGTGTCGCTAATCACTCACCAACATTGAAAGGGATGTTGAGTTATTCCAGAGAGTCCCCTGTCGTCCAGTCTGGCGACCCCCTCCGTTGGCATAATGGGAGCCTGTGTAAGAGAGAAAATCGTCTATTATATATATATATATATATATATATATATATATATATATATATATATATATATATATATATATATATATATATATATATATATATATTTTTTTTTTTTTTTCTACTACCACTCATCGTGGAGTCTCATGGACATCACAGACTCAGACCAGGTTCTGTGAGAGAAACAAGCAACCAGCGTCATCTCGTTCTGCACGAACGGTAGCTCGTCCGCGACATTCAGCACATGTTTGAGTATCATGAGACTCCACGATGAGTGGTAGTAGAAAAAAAAAAGTTTTCATCGGTTATAATAGACGATTTTCACTCTTACACAGGCTCCCATTATGCCAACGGAGGGGGTCGCCAGACTGGACGACAGGGGACTCTCTGGAATAACTCAACGTCCCTTTCAATATTGGTGAGTGATTAGCGACACATCAAAGATAACACTTAAAATGGCCGGATCTCTCCTTTAAGCATGGCCATCATTTGAGTTCGGGAACATTTTCGTTTACCTAATAGAGAGTCCTGGTAGCACTTAAATTTACTTCATTCATTCAAATCTTAATTGTTTGCTGAAGCTAGGTGCACTGGTATTGATTACCAAAGGCCGTTGCAAATACGGTTGCACCTCTTTTATTTACTTTGTTTTGACTTAAAAGGTCCAAATAGTAGATGACTACTTGTGAGAAAAATCATTAAACACTTTCAACACTACAATACTTAACCATAGCTTTGTGCTAGGACAAAGAAAAAACATAAAAAGCCATGTGTACTTTCGTTAAGTCAATCCCAATGGTGAAACCTGTGTTGTTTGACCCGGCAAAATAATGGTGGATTCAGTCACGCCCCAAAATGCCCGTATGTGTTTCCCAAAGAATATGGGCACAAAAGGGGGCATGCCCATATATGGGCATACTGATAACATCAGTGTTTGGTTGGATCGGCAGTGCGACGTAGGTGTGAGGGCTGCGTAGAAGTCCGAACTCTAGATGGCCCTCACATCTAGTTTTTGAAAAATAGGCCCTTCCCGCACACTTTGGAAGGCAATTATAGACAATCATCGGAATGGAATACAAAAAATCTGAATGATGCATGTTTATCACATGACTCCAGAGATCATTTGTACTAAAATCTGTAGGTGTAGTAGCAAAAAGCGTTGGAAAATCTAGTTGGGCGGAAATTTGCATGACCTACATTTGCTGTTGCATCATTGAAAAGGTTTGGGGTCTTTCTTCATCTACTGGGAGGGTGCATGCAAAGTTTGACGGCGATCAGTCCAGCAGTGTCCGAGATTATTATAATTATATAATTACAAAATTGTCTTCCCCTTTTTTGCCTGGCAAAAACAAAAAAGCTACTTTCGAGATTAGCCCTGGACAAATGCAGACAGACTCATTTATGGATGTCTCGCCTCTTACGGAAAAGAGACTAGTCTCAATGTGGTTTTTACTGGTTGAATAAATTACGTAGCCACACAGTAAAAGATCCCCTGTATATTGATTCAGGTATGATCATTTTCTTTGTAGGTCTGGGTGCTAGGAAACAGCTCTTCAGTTCCTATGTTGAAGGCTCTCGAGGAAGTGCTTCCTGTTCTCTTCACATTGCTGTGTTTCACCAAGCAGAACGTCTCCCACCTACGGTACCGTCTGGCAATTTACTGTTCATTATTGCTTTATAATGGTTTGGTTCCGTATTGTCATCATCTTTTGCACTTTACAAGCCAATGGCTGGCAGGATGACAATGAGAACACACCCCTGGATCAGAAATGCTGTGCATGCTGCATTAGAACTTAACATTGAAAGGAAGTGGTACATTAACCCACTGAGGCGTGACAGTTTTTTGTCTGTGCCCTATGTGTGCGCCACAGTGCCCCCTGTCAGGAAATCCTGCTGTGGTACTTGTGTCACGCTGAACCCTTTGAAGCACTGTCCGCCCTGAGGCAGCTCTCTGGCCTGAAGGGGCAGACGTACGGCGTGCCACCAGAGTTTCACTTCACTCCCGGGAGCGAGGGAGGGGCCAGACTGACCCCCAAAGAGACTTCCAGGTGACTGGCACTTGACAACACAGTCCATGTTAATATGCTGGTTGACTGATGTGAAAATCTGCTAAATATGAGCAAATATTTCCAAATACTTTCAACTCTGTCTCTCCCTCTGCCTCCCAGTGATGAGGATGATGTGTTGTATGAGCGTCTGTCAGGGGAACAGTGGAGGCTGGATTGTCTGATGCAGCTATTGGCTGAGCTCAAGGACAGTGATCTGCCTGGCGATTTCTTCCTGGAGCTGCTGCAGGTGCAACACACACACACACACACACACACACACACACACACACACACACACACACACACACACAGGAACTGTCATTCAAAGTACATGTAGGGGCTAGTTTGTCAAAACCTTTTGGGTTTTTACGTTTTCCTGTCGTCTTCTCCTGCAGAAACTGACCAGTTGGACAGCAGAAGAGGATGAGCAACAGGAACTGGAAGTGGACACGTCGGCCATGACTCTTCTAGAGGTGGAGCAGCACCTGTTAGGGCGTACGGCGGGACCTGGTCAGAGGCTGGCCCTGCTACAGGTGTTGGCTGTGGTCTGTGATGTGCTGCCACATACCCTGCTGCTGAGGAAAACCACACAGGTGAATGGGACCACTTTGTACTGGAGCAGCACAAGCACAATCTTAAGCCTAACTTATACTTTGACGCACGATGGTGTCGCTACACCATCGTGTGCCGAGGTATAACTCGGGTTTTGGCAGGTAAGACGGTAGGTTGAAGGTGCGCAACATTCGGAGGTAACCGAGTAACGCTGACCTATACATGAAGGAGGTCAATGTTACTCAAATATGATACTTAACCACGATGCAGGATCGTTGTTAATGGACAGAGTGTAGTTCATTCCAATGCTAAACAACTCAAAATACTACACTGTGGTCATGATATGTGTATTTGGCTTTGCTCTGACAGTATAGAAGTATCCATTAATGAGTTCAACACACCACATTCATACCTTTAGCACAAACATGCACATGTAACCACTAAGGCCTGTAGCCACAAAGCACCTCAGTGTACAGCAGAAATGTACTGATCAGAGCCTAATTTAATCTCAAATGCTGTGATTCACTCTGAGGTGCTCTGTAAGTGTGTGCTTGCCTTGCATGACCAAACACCAGGAGATGCATGACACAAGTGAAGTATGACATTTTTCCACACAGCTAAAGTTCCAGTTATCAATCTATTCTTATTAGTTATTATCTTTTCTTTTATAAAGGTATCACAGGGAGCGGTCATGCTTAATTGGTAGCGATCATAGAAAGGTCTCTCTAAGCATTCTAAAACTAGGGGCTTGGCTCAAGTTTAGTTTTCAAAGCAAAAATAATTTGTGAACCAGTCAAAGAGACATGTCGATTCATGTTGTAAACCAATCAGCTATAACTTGACGTTGGCGTTCTAGGAACAAACCAATCTGGTAACCTATTCGGGAAAAAAACGGAAAACTTTTTTTTCTCTTTGTTTTTGCCTCTGGGGGCACCACCATCTTTCTTGAGTAGAAACAGGAACTCGGTTTGGTTCCTCCCCTTTCTTAGTCCACTTCCTCCCGGGTGCTTCTGTGTTTATTCTTACTAACAACAACAACACTACATGTTTAGAGCAGTGGTGCTGACTGCTGACAGATTCTGCTGTTAGCAGAATTAGGGTTTCACCAATGGCGGACAAGCGAGCGTGGTGGAGTCTTAATGCCAAAAAGAAGAAGAAAGAGTTGGATAGAGCTCAGTGGGAAACTAGAATAAACATGGGAGCATAATTCAGAAGCTTCTGGAGTGTGTGTGGGGTAACTGGGGTGTAAGACGGACGCAGAGCTCTCATTGTATATTGGACATGATGAGGTGTTTGTGGAGAAGTAGGGAGCTGGTCGACATATTTTCAAAACATTTTGAAGCATCCCTATTCTGGGGAGTAACATTCACCAAAAATAGCAGATTTACTCTGCTATTTTCGGTTGACGAGATCTGGTGTAGAGGGAAAAAGCAGACCAAGTACAGAGTCGGCTCCAGTCAACTAAGTATTAGTTTACTAAGTATAGAGAGTTTAAGTGGTTAAATGTTGGTAACTTTCACTTTAACAGCACTATAAATTATAGACAGTAAGTGCACAGTCAATTACATGGCCGGAGTCTATTCCATCCTCATTGCTTTAGATATTCTTTTGAAAAGGCAGAGCACACTGCACAGGGCCCCACGGGTAGCATGAAACCCATACACAGCTTACAGTACTTACTCCTGTAGGGCAACATGCATTCCACCTGGTTTATGAAAATATTGTCTCTCTGTACTAAGTTTGTTTTGCTTGAATATCGGGAGACAATATTTGCAGGGTGAACAGCACTTTGTTTGGCAGAATATATTCGTTTCTTAACCTGCGTTATCTGCTTGTCCTATTTGAACTCGGCCCTCTGACTACTTTACTGTAGTTCCTCTGCAGCACAACTTAAAACCAGCCTGTGTTCCTCTGGATGTTCTAAGCAGGCCACGTTGAGTCATGCTACCACACAGAAATAGCCCATTTCTTCCTCTGGGGGTTACCGTGATAAGAAGAGAGAAATAATATGTAGCACAGGGATTTGTTAGCTAGCCACTGAGTTGGCCGACTGGCTGTCGGCCAACTCTGTCGACTGAACTTGTAGATCTGCTATTGGCTGCCGACTGGCTGTCGGCCAACTCTGTCTTTTGGATTTATAAATATTTAACCAAAGAAAAGTATTATATTATTATAGTAGTATATAAGTAAGAGCTTGTGACTAAAGTCAATTTTCCAGTTACTGAAAAGTAATGATTTTGGACATGCAAGGTTCCTGACCGACAGCGACGATATGGTCCTTTTGCCTGAGAAAAAACATTCCCTCGGCTCACGGATGAGGAAACGTCTGATAAACTTTGCTGAGCTCAGCATATAAGTTCTTATTTTTAGCCACCTTATCTGTGGGTGTCCTTTTTAGAAGGTGTTGGCTGTGAGCCGCTCAGTTTTATGCAGCTGAATGGGGCTTGTGTATAATACCCCCTCGAAAATGAGATGCTGCATCTCAAGGGGCTTAGATACCGTAGTCTTGGAATCTACTTTGTCCGTTATCTTTATACAATATCCCCTTTAAGTTCAAATTGATGCATACCATTGATTAGCTACTTATCACATGTATGCCTGATGGTTGCACGCTGTGTCATGCACCGAAAATAGCTGAACTATAAGCTTGCGATGCGTTATAGATCTGCTATTTTCCATGCGCAACAAAGACTATTATGGTGGGTTGTTTAGTGGCATTCTTATCCTTACTACAGTATGTATAAATCAGGCTTTAATCACACAAAGATAAAGGCCTGTGATAATACAACCCCATCTTCCAAGTTAAAACTGTACCATCCTCTTGTCCAAGGTGGTGGACTTCATGGTCTCCCTGCTTCAGAGGGCCTGTGCTGGTCTGGACCGATCCCCTGCTGCTGCCAGCGAGAGCCCAGTAGAGAGCCAGACTCTCAGCATGGGCATGGGTCTGGTCGCCACCCTGCTCTCTGGTCCTGAGGTACTGAAGTAGACTTCACACACTTCTAAGTTATGCAGAGCTACATAATTTTTTTTTTACACACGTCTCCCGGTGCTGGTGTGGTGTGCTCTTCCATTTCCCTTTTTGTTTTTAACTTAAAGGTCGGTGCTGAGGATTATGCATCCATGAAGAGGCTCCTCCCACCGCTGGAGGACCTGTCCCAGAAACACCCTGACGTTGTCATTCAGGAGCTGGCGTCTAGCCTACGAGCCGTTATCGCCACACATGGTGCCTGCAAGTTGGAGGACTTCCCACGAGCTGCACAGTCTTCCACAAACACTGCTACGATGCGAAACAACAGCGGGGTGCCCTCTAAGACCAAGCTAAAGATGCAGCCTCAAGCAAGACATTCCCAGCTGTCACAAAGTAGCTCCCGTTCATCCACTGTGCAGTCTAGACCTAGTCCACACGTGACTCACACACATCCTGCCAACCATGGAGCCCCTGCACAGCCTACACACACCCCCAAACCTGTCGGAACTCAAGCCGGTTCTGTGGCTGGTGAAACCCAGGCCCAAGACCGTACTCCAACCCGGATGGATCCACTCGATCCTGGGCAGACCAGACACACCAACCGCCCTGGAGGGCTTGCATCAGAAAGAGGCCAGACAGGCGGTGAGAGGAACTCGGGCACGGGTGACCCTGCTGCTTCCACCGAGGCCTTTTCGGATTTGTTGCTGGAGGCGTGTGACCCTGACGTGCCCACCAGGGCAGTGGCCCTCAGGGCACTAACACGGATGGTGCAAGAGGGGAACTCGGAGGCTGTCCAGGCCCAGGAGAAAGTCCTCATGGTGGGTTGTTGAGTGGCATTCTCATAAATTTTTATATTTTATGACAATCCAAAAGTAAAATGAAAACTAGTCCATAACCAAGATTTGGCAAAAGAGGTTAATGTTATGAAGCTAATAAAAAAATCAATATTCAAGAATGTTAAATCTTTAACTAGCTTTGTAACGTTACCATCTTTTGCCAATGCTTGATTATGGTAGTCCAAATAATAGCACCAACTTCTAAGATGCTCCAATATCAGTCCTACAGTGGTTGCGTATAATAGTACAATCCTTATAGCTTCAGAGTTCTTTGAATATGTTATAGTATCCACATATTCACTGAGTTCATTCCTATCAAATGATTGCTGTACTTAGCTATTTAAAATAGAATATTGTTTATAAAATATTTTCCTTCATTTTCCATCAAAATAAAAATCAAACACGCCAACGAAGACATGCTCAAAATAAAAAGAAAATTATGCAATATGTGAACTACAGAATGTCTGGCCAAAATAGTCCAAAATAATTGTGAAACATTGTCATCTACATCTTTACAAAATAAGTAGTCAGACTCGATGTCAGATACTGTATAGGAAATAATTAGCTGGAATTACTTTATTAGTAAGTAGCTTAAGTAAAAAAACCTTAAGTAAAAAACCTTTCTCCAAGGCATTCTATTATACTATTATACAATGCTTTACGTATTACATGATGGTCTGTTACATTATTACTAGTTTAAATTCATGTAAACAATATCAGTAGCACATTGTGTTAATGTGATCTGAGGGCCCACCATCTAGTAGCCTTCACAGCCAGCGGAGCGTTAAGTAACAGTTTAGTTTAGCGTGACTGAACCACTGAGCAAAGGAGGTACCGCTGTAATGTTATTGATCCGGGTGATGGTGCAATGAATCATAGTCAGAGTAATAAAAAAGAAGGTACGCTTTGTTTGACCACTTAAACAAAAAATATTACTGGGACCACTTCATAAAATTGCAGATTAATATTTCATATCCAGGAATTGTAAACACTTCCACTGACTATCCCACTAACAAATTGCCCACAATTTCATACATTGCCTAATATAAGTTCCAGCCATACTGGAATATACTGGGTTTTGACTCAGTCTTGTTGAAAATAACCTCAGTCTAGGTTGGCCTTGATTGATGTTCATCCCAAGGGCTTCCTGTCCTCCGTGCCTTGTACAAATACCTTCTAGTAACAGGGCAGTAGAGCTCTGGGTCAAGTGTGTGTATAGAAACAATAGAGGTTATACGTTGGTCTTTGTCTTCACCTCCTCAATGTGCGTGTGTGTGTATGCATTCTATAGGTAGTTTTCCATTGTCTCTGTCTCCTGGGACTGTATGCATGTGTGTTTGGGTGACTAGAGTATGTTTAATAAATGAGCATGTTGAACCTGTGCCCCCAGGGGGGATGAGGGGATGCTCAGCATGTGCCCTATTATGCGTTATCTTATTATTTTCTCCAGCTCTCTGTCGTTTGGCTTCTTTGGCACAGCTCTTTTATCCAAGCCACTATTTTATATCCATGCTTATCTTTGTCACCCCCACCCCATCTCATTTAATCTTCTGCCTCACCCGTCCTCTTCTCTTTAACCCTGCATCTCCACCATGTCACCCTACCTGGGGTTAGAGTGGTTTATTCCCTTTGATATTGGTAGTGAATGTGTTTCAGTGCAAAAGCTGTGCTGTTCTCCATTGCTGGATTGAGCACAGACTAATTATTTGGTCTGTATTTCTAAGGCTTTTACCCTAAGAAACATTATACTGTAGATACGTTTCAACAACTGCCTGCAAATCAACTGGGACCCTCTCATGTACCTTATACCACCATAGCCTCGGAACTGTCACTGTTCCAATTCCAATGCGGCACACTGCTCACATTTTCATTTTATATATTCCCATTCTACTCACTGCATCTGCTGCTGTAATGTACTCTGCCTCTCAACAGCACCTTCCACCTGCTATTGAGTGATCTGTGAAATCTGTGTCTACTTAATGCATTCTGCCCCAGCTATGGTTATGCTCCACTATATTGTGTTCATTTTCATATACTGTAGCAGCAGCAGTAAATTCCTAATGCAATAGAAGCAACAGGCATACGTATGCTTAATGGGATGATTTGTTCATCGTGATAATTCTTTTTGTATCCAGCTCTTCTTGGAAAACCTGGAGCATGAAGACTCGTTTGTGTACCTGTCTGCCATTCAAGGTATTGATCTAAATAAGATATCCTGATTACTCTTTGCCAGTTAATTTAGATACTAATGGACCTCACAAAAATGTCATGGTCATTAGAGATAGATTTTCATATTTTTCATATACTGTAAATATTTCTTCAACGGAAACACATAATTGACTTGAAGGCAGAGCAGAAAGAATATCAGGTCTCATGTCCTCCTGTAGGCCTGGCTGTGCTGTCCGACTCCTTTCCTGAGAGGATCCTGCAGAAGATTCTGGAAGACTTCCAGCATGGCCCGTCCCTCCCCTCCTCTGACAAAGAGCGCTCTCTGGAAACACGGCTCAAAGTAGGAGAGGTCCTCATGAGGGCTAGCAGAGCTATGGGTGAGCATCCACGTACCAACATGCACACACACACACACACACACACACACACACACACACACACACACACACACACACACACACACACACACACACACACACACACGCACACACAGGGGTGTACTGGGCATATGCCTATGCCCGGTGGGCCGACCATAAATGGGCCGGTGGTCTGCAAATGATTAAATAAATTATAATAATTTATATATTTATATAATTTTATATTTATATAATTATATAATTAAATTATATAATTATATAAATATAAAATTATATAAATATATAAATTATATATATTTTATATTTATATATTTATATATTTATATATTTAGAAAAATATATGTTTCCCCCCGTTTAACACATTGGGTGCCAAAACCGTATATATACGGTTTTGCGCATACTAACGTTGAGTGCCAAAACCGTATATATACGGTTTTTGAAAAAAAAAAAAAAAAAAAATACTTTTTTTTTTTTTTTTTTTTCCTTCACAGCAACAGGAAATATCACTCCTACAAGATTTAGACTCCAATCCACCTCCTGGTTAACTTATGACTTCAAAAACCTGTATCTCGGCTCCTGTGCACTTTTTTTTTTTACAATGTTAATTTAACTATTTTCAACTGGCTGCAACTATGGAATGGATTTCCGAATGTTTTAAATTTTTTCCCCCCGATTGTACGAGACCTGTATGTGTGTAATGAGGGGATCACCGTGAGGACGGTGATCACTGAAATTCTTTTGTGACTACTTGAAAAAGGTTCAAAATGTTTAAAAAGTCCTGGCACTCAAAGTATAATATTTTAATAAACCTCTGGCACCCAATGTGTTAAGGATCATTACGGTCATTTCCAGGTTGCGCGGCCTAATTTATTTGAACCCCATTTAGGATAGTTACGGTAATGTTTGGGCTGGGTGGAGAGGCCCAATCCTTCAGTAGCACGGCCCACAGAGCTGAGAGACATCACATGATTGGCCCACTGGCTTGTCTATCATCTGAATACCGGCCTAGTGGCCCAATCACTGGCTACATTGGTCCAGGAGTTCCACCCAAACATATAACAGCTGATCTACAATCCCACAACGCGTCGCTGCCTCAACGCGTTGTGGGCTTGTAGATCTTCTATGTTCGGTACGAGACACCATTGTGTGACGAAACATAAATAAAGACATGCGTCTGGCAGAAAGAGAGAGAAATAGCCCTAATCTGATGGGACGGCTGGCTGACTCTTGTAGAAGGATAGTTTAGCATGTGAAGAAGGTGATGTGGTGACTGGGGAGCACAACAGAGGACTGTTCCTTATCCAACATTAAACAGAAAAACTCTGCATGGTGCAAGTAACTATGTCTAGATATCCAAGTATGGCAAACAATAATAATCCTATACTAATAGGCTTATATTAACCACTTAAGCCATATTTTATACTTTAGTCATACGATTATGTCACACAAAAATAACTATCTACAATCTCACAAGTCAGTGTCATTGTAATCTCTCAAGAACAGATTCTGCTCTGCGTTTGAATCTGTCGGGGAGGTTCGTCATAACGTGTGCGCACTGGGCTACAAGTGGGCATGCCTTCAGATCAGGAAGCAGGCAGCGCTTTACCCAATCAAATGTAGTGTCCGTCGATCCTTCCCCTCTCAAAACCAACCGAAACTAATTTAACAATAGCGTCCGTGGAGCAGACAAAACCACGGAAAGATATGAAAGATATTCACATTTTAACTTGCTCTTTCATCATAGAAACAAGTGGGCTTATAACCAAAACGATCCATGTTCTCTGGGAGAAGTGGTGTTAGTGTTCCGTGTAGAAATATTGTTAGTGGGAATGAAAACATAGTCGCACCACCGGAAGTGATGCGCTGAAGGCAGACCAAAACCCCGGTTTCCTTGCGCACGGGTGCTACGTTTTCTTCCTCCCAGAGCCAACTGAGATAGTCAAAAACAGCAGAGGGCGCTGTTTTTCCTTTTCATTTGGCACTGGGTTCCCAGATTGGTGTCATTGTGATGAGGTGTGTCCTTACAGATCTGCTATTTTTGCAATTAATGAACATTTCTGCCAATAATTACATGATAAGTGTCCACCATGTTAAAAAAATATGGAGATATGAAGCTTTTTCTCAAGGCGTTATCATTGGAGTGTTTTTTTTGGCACGGATCCACATCCGTCCTTTCCATTTTAGAGACTCCGTGGATCATCCCAAAGTTGCGTTAGAGCACCCCATGTGAAAAAAATAAAAATAAAATCTCGGTTTTGGCACTCAAGGTGTTAAGGGCATGTGCGTTTGTATGTGCCTCGACGGAGCAGGGGTCACGCGGTCCTCTGTGTCCCCCCACTTTTCATAAAAAGTTTGGGAAACACACAAACTTCATTGCTAACATATGGTAACTATACCCTAATAATTTAACTGATAAAAAGTTGTCATCTAACAACACAACACATCTAACAACACATCAAAGTGCTTATTTTAGTTAAAGTCTGAGGTGTCCATAGTCCATTTGGTTACATGTGTGCGCTATTTGGAGCTACACCAAAACGGAATGTGAGAGTCATGACGTCATCACTGTCCCCCCACTATTTAACCCCTTCCGGCGTGCCTGGCGGTAGGGTATCTGCGCGCCGGTTGTGGTGGGCCGGTCTGGCCAAAATGTCACGGCCGAATTTATGTCCCCCCGAATGTATGTCCCTTATGTGCCCTGCGCACACATGTGTTATTGTGAGAACATTTCAGCGACTTAATCACACATAACCCTTTATACTGTATACTTCCTTGACCGGAGTCCCATAGGGCTCTCTAGTAGGCCCTTTTGTCCCTCTAGTCGACACTACATTTCTTTGCCGAAAATAGCCGCTCTACATACAGTACACAATTCTCTTTTGTTATTGTGAGAACATTTCAGTGACTTAAGGACAGTACATTTAACAACAGCTATTTATAAATACCCTAACCTTAATCAGTGTGTAATTGTAACTTTAAAAGTAATCCCCTCTCAAAGTAAGGGCCCCCAAAAATGTTATCTTGTTTTTAGTATAGGATGACATGCAAGGACATTTAACAGAAATAAGGACTGTACAGTAAGTAGGTTGGAGTGGCTTATTGTCCGTATCCGCCGAGAACGAGGGTGTCTATCCCATTTTTAATGCACTAGACCCCTGGGAGATGGAATGCTGAGGTGGAGCGCAACACCTGCCACCAGCTCCCAGTAATTACCGCACATCTTATAGTCGTTACCCACGCTGTGCTACTCATACGCTGAGTTGACGGTGCCCGGGAATGAACCCAGTGAACCCAGTGATCCTGCTCCATTCACTTCCTGGTTAAAGTATTTGGGAAATATTCTGTATCTCGGCTCCTGTGTTTTACTATGTATCTTTTGGTGAGACATGATATTTTCAATGGTGTATAACAAGCGAACGGGAGGTCGCGATGACCTTTTTTTTTCTTTTTGTGGAAGCACAGTGAAACCCTCTGTGATTAGAAACCATCAGGGGATCGATCATACGGGAGATAAATATTCTGTGACTACTAATCGCTGGCACTATGGGCAATTATTTTTTTATTTACTTGGCACTGAATGACTGAAAGGGGAAAAAAAGAAAGAACATGTACTGTATTTGTTAATTTGTTAAAAAAAATCTTGACATACAGATAAAACGTGATACAGATAATATGAACTTAAAGTATTTTCAAGTGGGCCCTGATTCAAAAAAGGTTGGGAACATCGTGGTCTTTAGTACATAATCTTACCATTTGGCTCATAAGCAAACAGATTTCTCATCATGCCTGGCCTCTCATCAATCAGAATCCAGTGTGGTGGTCCTCCTGGGGGTCCTTGTTGTGTATATATATGTGGAAGAGCAGTTAGACCGCTGGTTCCCACGACATGTCCAGGTGTGCCTTGGGATTTAGTGACAACCACACATTATTATTATTGCAACTACAAAAAGTAATGCTTTTTTCCCTTTTTTATTTATCATTACTTTGTGCACACTCATTTCTCAATACAGGGGAAAATTCTATTCCCTAAAAATAGATATAACCACTTTCAACTTGGCATCCCTATTTTATGCATTACCATTATAGGCTAGCATTTTACATTTTAATGTATTTATTGTATTATTTTTTGAAGAATTTTCCAAAATAGCAGCATCTACAAGCTCACAACATGTCACAATGCGTCACATTTGACCTTGTAGATTGGCTATTTTAGCTATGAATAGAGTTGTCCCTTGAGATGTGTTGCCCTCTGGTGTGCCTTGGGCACAGACATTTTGAAAACCACTGCGTTAGAGAGTACAGTCAGTTACCTTTCTGCATTGCTCCAGCTAATTTTGGATGGTCTGTGCCACATGTTGACACTCCAAAATAGAACTGAACTCTGAGAGACGTGTGATGTGTGAAGAGGTTTTGACACGTCCAATTGACGCTTCCAGTGTGGCTGCGGCCGTTGTAAACAATGTGTTGGATAGCACGCACGTCTGACCCTTGCAGTGTGTCAGGGCCTTTATACTTTCTGATTGTTAATGGGTAAGTAATTACACCTGACGTATTATTCTCTCTACTCATATACTACGTATACAGTATATGAGTTCACGCCCCCACTTCCTGATTTCTCCTGATGGCAATCAAAACGTTGATCTCTGCAATAAACAACAGTGTGCGGATTCTATTATTAATTTTATGCTGATCTTCTGTTTGTCCTGCACCTGATTGCCAGAGTGGATATGCGTGCTCTACATTTCTTATTTATAGAAAGCCAAGAATCTCCTCTCTCACACAGTGCACTTAACTAATGTGTTTTAGGGACATCCAGCTGATTTAAGTGGAGCAGCTCACCCAGAAGCCACAACTCCCATTTAAAAGACATCCGTTTAATTCCAGGGGTGATACTCTAACCACCCAATGAAGCGGTTATGTTTTGACAGGAAGTTTTACTCCAGCAGAAAATGGTGATTGATTGGTTTAATGGTTCACAAACATTATTATCCCCCACTTGGAAATTCTGTGGCAAGCTCTCCCAAAATTAAACATCTGCTAACAGGATAAAATACACAAAATAAATGTGATGATCTGTGCAAATGAAGTATTCTCTTTGTCAACACCATCAACACTTCACCACAGATATCTTAAGCATCAACATAATCAACCATGAACTTTTTTTTATTTTCTTTTTTTCTTTCCACGCTTTTTCCCCCGTTATTGATAGTCAACAGTGTAGGAAATAGGGAGAGAGAGTCAGGGAGTGACATGCATGCAGCCAAGGTTCGCCGGGCCCGGGACTCAAAAAATGACCGGGCCAATTAGTGACTGCGTTTCAACTGCTGTCCGTACTCCGTACAACAGTGAAAAGCATCAACATCTTTTTCTGATTTCTCATACTTGCTCCCCATGGGCTGAAGTCCAGACTGATACCGGGGAGGAATGTGAGAGTCAATCCACGTTATCAGTCTGGCCAATGCCAGGCTAATCGACACCCCTTCCTCATCAATTAATATGACAGTCATAGTCACTTCCCTGCCACCATCTCATTGAGCACATGAGGAATTCGTTGGCTGGTTAGCTGGCTAAGTTTAACAGTTGATGGAGTATTTGTGTCTGCAGAAGAATGTGTTACTGTGAATGATTAGATAGCAAAAATACATGCACATTCCATTGTCCATTACAATGTGAGCTGTATCAATACAAAGACAAATATGTAGATTAGAGTAGAAGGAGCCATTCCGCACACCAGATAGCCCCCATTAACTGGATTTGATCAGTGATGTTTCGAGCAACACAGGCTCTTCCTCAGACTTCTTTATGGTTATCATAAAGAAAAAGTACATCCACATATAGCCACAACCCACGCAGTCAACAAGAACGTAGACGGGATAGTTTGAATGAATGGACCTCCTATGAATGGGCTGTTTGTTAAAGACACATAATGTAAAAGTGAATGTGCCTGTTCATGTATATGTCCATTATATGGTTTACATGCATGTTTGTCTGTGTTACTTAGCTTAGTGTCGGTAGCAATTAGTCGGTTACCACCATGCCACAAAAGCCACAATGCATGCTTGTTTTCTGCTTAGCACTCCGTTTAGAAGAGACTCAGTGTATTGAAACCGATCCCTGATAGATCTCCCTGTTTTGGCTTTTTTTTACCCGCCCCGCTTATACAGTCTGCCAGATTGCCATCGTACCACTTCCCTCAGACAATCAAGGGGTTTATAACCCTGTTGAGCGATTGGAAAGACCTTCAGCCAGCCAGTCAGCCAGAGAAACAGAGCAGTGAGGCTGTGTTTGTCCCCACCCTGTGACTGTTCTCCGGTCCCCTCTCCCTGCACCCCAGTCCTCACCCCAAAAGTGGCCAAGTTTGTTTCTTGCCAGGCTGCCATTTGTAACTGGGAACGTACCCTTAATTGAATTTGATGGTTCAATCAATGTTTAATTGAAGATTGGCTCGGCCCAGTTGATTTTCTCCCAGTAGCTGGCTGATTCTACTTGCAGAGATGCACAGAAAACTACAGGGTCTTAGGCATCAAATGAGGATCAAAAGTAATGCTGGCGTTATGTTGGCTAAATAAAATCCATATTTTGGGAGCATTTTTTCTCTCCTCAGCACAGCTACTGTATAGTTTGCAAATAATAAGAATTTGAGTGCATACGTATGCATTTGGGGGGACAGCTGAAGTGAATGTCTTTGCCTTTGTGTCTGCCTTTGTGTCTGACTGTGTATGTATTTGTTTGTTGCATGTTTGTGTCAGCATCTTAGAGAGAACGTTGGCACCCTGAAAGGTTGGATCTAGGACAAGTTGAATAGTTCTGAATGTCATAGCTGTGTGTGCATTTGCTTTCTTTTGTCTGTGTGTTTCTCTCTGTGTATGTCTGTATGTGTCCTCTTTCTGTCTGCCTATTTGTGATTGTGTGGGTGTGTTTGTGTGTTTTTGGGACTGGCCAAAATAACCAGCTGTAAGGACCTAGGCTGAGCCTGGCCTCATGGGGCCAACAGCTCTTCCCCAGTGCTGCCACCCATCGCCACTGCCACTACTACTATTACAGTGCGAGGCACTCTCCATGGATGCTATTGGCTCCATTCCCTTGGTGCTTGGTTGGGGTAGATGCTGGCACAGCAGTAGTGCGCTCTCTCAGTCTTTAGTCTATCTTATTAGTCTTTCTCACGACCCCCCCCCCCCCCCCCCCCCCCTCTTTCTGAGACATGAAGACTCTTTAAACCTACATGTAGTTTAGAGTTGTGGAGATGGGTGTTGGCTGTTTTAGTAAACCTGCCGGAGGGTGCAGTCATACCGAACTTTGGTTCTGCATATGCTGACGGATTTTGCCAATGCTTTTCAATGGGAACTGAGCGGTTTGTTGCCATTCAAGGATTTCCCCCCAAAAAACGCTCCGTTCCCATTGTAAAGCATTGGCAATCCGCCCGCATAGGCAGAATTAAGATTCGGTGTGACTGCACCCTGACTCAGCATTTCCCGGAAAAGAACTGCTCAGCTGAATGCTTGGCTAGGCAAGTCACACCTGAACGAGGACAGACTCGCACACACACACACACACACACACACACGCACACCTGGGAAAACCACCACAGTGCCCCTCATCTGGCTTTCCTCTTCTATATAGTGTTAAATGCAAATTATCTACATATAGGTAGGTATACGTTGATGTTTTTAACAGATTTATAGTTATTGTCAGTAACTGTGGTTGAAATCAACCACAGTTACAATGTTTTCTCCACAAAATGTACCGATATTGATTAGTTATTGAGGTATACAGCTTACCATTTTGACACTTCAGCTGATCGCTGTGCTAAAAACGTACACTGGAATGATAACCCCAATTTATACTTGGTTGCACGCCAGCGTCGCACCAAAAATAGACAAACTATACTGTAAGTGCACAATGTGTCGAGCTGTGACACTTTGTGAGGTTGATTTCCACATGGATGCCCAGCCACTCAACAGCGACTTGTGAACATCTCCGTGCAACAGCTTTTAGTGCCACCAACCTCTACCTCTTCTCACGCTTTCCTCGGTTCTCGTCCTCTTCCAGGTGAGCTGACACCACATCTGGGACGGCCACTGATTGGAGTGTTCCTGCAGGGGACTAGGGACAGGGACCAGACGGTTCGAGCCAGCTGTCTGTCTAACCTGGGAGAACTGTGTCAGAGGCTGGACTATGCCCTCGGACCCCTAGCTCAGGAGGTGAGGGGGGAACACTACTATTATTACTGGTTCACTCAATTGCAGCAAACAGTTGCCGTCACATTCACCATCTACTTACCCATTTAATGGCAGGACAAAGGGAGAGGAGGCCGTTTAAATGGCGCCGGTTGTACTGCATTTCAGTCATGGACCCTTTGCCTCAGTATCAATTAATCGTTGAATAGAAATATTGGGTGGAGACATACTGTATTAGGTGATGGTGAATATTGGTACGTTTTCCAACAACTACACAAGTGAGTGCAGCTTTAACACCAGTTAAAACAGTATATACCTGTATATCTAACTACTTTTGTTCCGACTGCCTTTGACATAAAAAATAAATAAACATCAACATTAACATTAAGCGTAAATGCACTTTCCATATTAATTTATGCACTTATTTAATTGTTTTATTATAATCATTACTATTATTTATTGTTAAGATGTATGTTTCTCTGAGCCATGTCGCATGACAATATCTGTCACATTATTGGGACAGTAAAGTGCCTCGGTCAACAAAGTATATAGGGTTTAAGTAGTTACGGTTTAGGGGTTATCATTATGTGTCTCAGGATTTTTCAGAATGTGTGTGTGTGTGCCCCTAGGGACTTTGCGCCCTGGGCAATTGCCTTGTTTTCCCAGCGCATGCGCCGCCTCTGTGTGTATACATACATACGTACATACATACATGTGTGTGTGCGCGTGGTACATACATATACATACATACATTCATATATACACTTTAGTGTATAGGAATGGTACAGAGAGGAGCGGCTATGATGTCCTCCCACCTTTCTTGGTCTTAGTTGGCAGAATGTGTGAGGGAGGGAGGGAGGGAGGGAGGGAGAGTGCAAGAGATTAATGTGCATGTATTTGTGTGAGAGCAGATATGCGGGCTGCTGCAGTGGTCAGAGGCTTAAATAAAGATGGTGTGTGTGTGTGTGTGTGTGTGTCCGTGCACGTACGGGCTTGCTGAAGCTTGGTGTCATGAATAAGCAGCACTGTCAGTCTGTTGGAACAGAATGCTTATTCATGAAGCTGCTTTCTGTAACAGCCACTCACCCTGACCATGTATCCATGTATCCATGTGCGTGTGTGTGTGTGTGTGTGTGTGAGAGAGAGAAAACGAGCGGTCAAGGGAACATGTTTACTTAAATATCAATACATCAATCGATCCAGTACAGTGGTAGAACTGACCTCAGCATACTGTCACTCACGTTTTTGCTGCATGTCTGTGCATGTGTCACGTGCAAGCTGTGCTTTGCCTCCAGGTTATTGATAAGCACTAAACACAAATTGTATCGTAGAACCCTGTTACCCCATATTTTGACTTGACATATTTTGATATTGTTGCCTATCAGTTTTGAAATCGATTTAGATATTGTTTTAGTGAATGAAACGTTATTTTGACCCATATGTATGGTAGAGTATGTTAATGCAATATAACTAAGCTCTGTAGTGGTTGGAGGCGGTCTGGGAGCTCTCCTCCTGTGTTTGGGTAGGACACCTAATGGTAGACAAGAGGCATTACCTGAAACTCAAAGTGCAATATCTCCCCTGCCCAGTGGTGTAAAGTAACTAAGTACATTTACTCAAGTACTGTACTTAAGTACAATTTTGAGACATTTTTACTTTACTGGAGTATTTCCCATTCTCAGTACTTTTACTCCACTACATCTTAGAGGCAAATATTGTACTTTTACTCCACTACAATTATTTGAAAACTTTAGTTACTAGTTACTTTTCAGATATAAATTATGACATTATAAAACATACATTAACCAATTCAGCCCTATTTTATACCTAGGCTATTTGAAAATAGCAGATCTACAAGATCACAACGCGTCGCGTTGTGATCTTGTAGATCTGCTATTTTCAAACATTTTAGTATTTTAGTACTGTAAGTACATTTTTGTACTTTTACTCAAGTAAATTTTGATTTCCAGACTTTTACTTGTAACAGAGTACTTCTATATAGCAGTATTGATACTTTTACTTAAGTAAAACATTTGAGTACTTTTTCCAGCACTGCAAAGCGGGCTTTCCATCTTAGTCTCAGTGGTAGAAATGTTGTCTCCCGTTTAGCTGTAGGTTTGATATCCAGCTCAGCTTCTCAGATAAAGGATAAAGGTCACTGATGATGAGGCAGGCTGAGTCACCCCCTGCACCTGACCTTGGACGTCACAAATTATGAGCCTCACCTTTACCAGGCCATCTTCCTCTGGACAAAAAGCCCAGAATAAGGAGGCTAGGGTTCATGTGGTTAATCTGGTTGAATTGGTCTGATTTGAAGAAGACAATGTGTGTCATCCTCAGCTGAGCGGCTGTCTGACTGCGCTGATCAAGACCGAGAAGGAAGCCGAGGTGAGGAGAGCTGCCGTCCACGTTATCACCATGCTCCTCCGAGGCCTTAGTGACAAAACCACACAGGTACACACACACACACACACACACACACACACACACACACACACACACACACACACACACACACACACACACACACACACACTATTCTAATATTCACTATTCTTGTGAGGACATCAACATTTTATGATTTATTTATTTTTATTTAACCCTAACCGTAAAGTCAACAAGCTCACAACATACATATCACAACACAACGCATTGTGAGCTTTTAGATCCGAAACTAATTGAGTATAAATCATGTATTACTCCCACCCTTACCCCTAAACGTAACCTATAAATGCCTAAGCCTAACCCCATTCTGAATCTTTTCCCAATTGTAAGCCTAACTTCAAAACATATTTTTTCTTGTGAGGTTGTCAAAAAGTGTCCTCACAATGTCAATTTTTCAAAGTAGTGCAAAATTGTGCTAGTACAAGCACACGTGCACATACAAACACACAGCAGATAAATATTATGTAACTTTCTATTTTAAATGTATGGTTTATATCTACAGTGCTTGCTGGGAATTTTCCCTTTGACTATGCCAGGGGTAGAGGGTTAGGTTCAGTGGGTTTTTAAGTGACACTGTATGATTCACAACCTTACCATTCTGAAGATGTTTGTCTTCTTTTCCAACATAACAAAGCTCTGACCTACGCTCATATATAACACTGAATGTTAAATAACTGCCAATGTCACTGGTTCATGTCAGTCTAGCAACTGTTGTCGGAATTTTCCACCAGGAGAGAAAGCTCTAATCTTTTGTTTCAATTTATTTATTTATTTTCATTGACAAAAAAATACATATACAGTACATGACCTTATTATTATTCGTCAAAAGGACCTTTTGGAAGAAAGTGTTAAATTAAGTGCTGAACATTGAATTGTTTTGGAGAGCTGTGATTTACAACATCACTTATTGTGATGATGTAATTTAAATGTGATTTCCAACGACGAAGAAGTAGTGTCAGTGATTCTCAACCTTTTTCATTTCAAGGACCCCTAGTTTGATATGCATTAGGCCACGGACCCCATTTGATATGATTTTTATCTCTGGGACCACAATCTAAGAGAATGTGTATATCAGTCATTTAGCTGGGGACACCCTGGAGTGTCGTGCTTAAACGCATCTGTGTGTGTTATATCAACAAAGACACAAGGCCAAAAGTTCAGCGGGGTCTGTGAGGACATTCCTTCGTTACCGTGGTTTCAGAATGTCGAGGCCATCAGAAGTCAAGATGGAAAACAACGTCAAATATAAGTTGGCAGAGCTCTTTCTTCAAACTTGGAAATGGCCTCACACCCCATGCCGTTATCTTTCTGGTACACTTTTAATGTAGAAACCAGGTTGTCCAAAATAAATACAAGTTTGTATTTGGGGCAGTAGGGTCTGTTTTTAACGTTAAGAGGCTGTTGTTACACATGTACACATGTCCTGTAATCTAGTCCCTCGTTCCCTTTAGTCATTATCGCCATGATAATAGACTTCTCTGGCTGCTTCTCACCAAGCACAGGAAAGAGGGTCACTCCAAACACTGTGTTTTAGACACAAAACCATGTTCTCTCTTGGTGTCTCACACGCCTCATGTCACTTTTAACCGTTACGTTAGCAGTGGAAAGTCTGTGCTCATTGTTGGCATCTGGATTCCAGTGTTGTTTTTAGATAGTCCTGCAGAGTCGAGGCCAAGACAACCGTGGTCCTTTGGCTTGGATTTATCAGACCCCTGAAAGTAGTTCCATTCTAGGATTACTGGCTAGGTCCTCCAAGACCAAATTAACAATGTTAAAGGTGATAATAAACTTCAAAACATTTCTGTTTCCCTACAATTTCAAGTATGGACTAAACTGATGATGATAGGGGGGGTGGGAAGACAATTGAAACACAATATCACTCATATTTGGTGACCCATTTCTGGTCCTGACTGAGACTTGAGTGTGACTTAGCTCTTCAGTAGCCAGTGATGTCATAATGAGTTGATCAGTGGCTGGAAGGTGGCCTTTCCCAGCCCAGTCCAGGGCCTGTCATTAGGCTAACAGCTGGACAGGTGTACCACCACACCAGCTGCAAACATCTAATGACACTCATGATATGAGAACAGACAGCCTGGGGAGACATGCCCTTAGCCTAGACTTGAAACAAAGTGCAGTTGAGTGGGCCTAAGTTGTAATGAGGAGTGAGAAAGCACTGGGCTAATCTATACGTAGTTGTACTAGTCGCCCAACCGTGTCACATGGCGTCAAGTTCTTCAGTTGAAAATGTTCATCCAGTGACATAGTTGTTCGACAAAGTTGAAGTTGAAGAGCATAGGCTAGGACAGACAAATTCAGGACTTAAAGCAGAAGGAGAACAGGTTTTCACAGTTGATCAGTCTCAGACCAGAAAAGAGCTACAGAGCTAAACCATAAGGACTCGGATACTATCTCCTATTTCCTTCAGTCTTAAGCCCAATTTCCTTTCCCCCCAATTTCACTCCCTTTGGTGTGTCCAGTCCAGTCCTTTGACTAGGACTGGACTAGGGTGGACAGGGGAGTAACCATTTTAGACCTCTGCAACCACGCTGTCATGATGATGTTAGATGTTAGAAACTATCTAATTACACACCGGTCTTTCTCCTTCAGGTTCTTAGTGATGTTCTGTTGGACCTATACCGAGCGCTGAAGTGGGTGGTGCGGTCGGACCGCGATGACGTCACAGTGCTCCACGCTCAGCTGGCATTGGAGGAGCTTGATGATATCATGAAGAAGTTCATCTTCCCCCAGCAGAAGTTGGAGAAGAAAATTGTGGTTCTGCCATAGAGAACAAATGGAGCATCGCTGTAGTTCAGGCAGGCACAGAAGTTGAGCTGGTCTCAAGGTCACACACCCTCCGCTCTCATACACTCACGTTCCTAAAGGTTCAACTACGTGGTCTATTTAAACAGACAGTGAACAAACTCCCTCCACAGCCTCCTCCTGTAGTAACATGTAGCTCTTCTATGTCAGCCTGCCATTCAATGCAGGTTGTATTGTACCATTACCATGTTCTTTTAATATCTGAGAATCTTTAGATTATGCACTGAGGAGTTCATATGTCTATTATAAGTTCCATGTAACAACTGTGTATCTTTAGGCTCTGCTGCGGGGGGGGGGGGGGGGGGGTTATGATTTCAGAGTCGGTCATGCTTGCACAGATTGTTCCAAATATGATACGAAATATGCAATATCATTGCAATAAATGGTTTTAATCTCGACGAGTGTCTTACTGTTGCATCTATTAGTTATTTTTACTAGTTTGCCTGAGAACAATAAGACAAGACGGGGCCCAATAATGACGTAGCTCCCATGTGGATATTGGACTTAATGTGGTCAGCCTGTGATTTTAATTGTCAGTTGCTGTACGTATCTGGCATATCTATGACATATAACTCCAAACTCCAAATTTGGCCAAGGTTTCAGCCTGATCTGAGCCCCATTTACTTCCATTATAAAATCTAAGTTAAGTATTAAAAATCACACCCTGTGTGAAGTGGGCGGTGTCTTGCTAGCTAATCACAATACTGAATGGAGTCAACCAATCATGTACAAAAGATAAATACATTTATTGAAACACTCTTTATGATGGACGAAACCATAACTTGAAAAAAACCAATTTTTGGTTTTTTTCAAGTTATGGTTGCTTATATAGGGCTATGCACATGTGTCATGTGACACTGGCCAATCACAGTCCTGAATAGACTGTGATTGGCCAATCACAGCGCAGGATAATTCTACTAATTTCCTGGGCCCAGATCACAGTGCAGGAAAATGTACATTTTTCCAAATCTCACTTATAGGGGCGGTTTCACCGCCCAAAAAGATAAAACGTATGTGAAAGAAATTGTCTATGTAATGGTCCAGCTAGACCCTGGACCATTACATATACCCATATACCCTCTTATAGATGGCTAGCCTCCTACAGAGCCACACAAAATTAATGTATGTGTGTAAAAAAACGCTTGTGCATGTGTGAAAATTCACACGAGTACAGAGTGGGCTTATGTGACACTTCCAGTCACATCTTTTGTTCTAACTCATCCCTCTTGAGAGAACAGAAGCAGCCCACCATTGAGTGATATGTTAACTGTGTATGAGGCACGACCCTCTATACACACACACACAAAAAAAGGCTGTCTCCCTCGTTCCCATGTGTGAACATAAGGAGGCAAACAGTAAGGATTTCATCGGTGTTTGCAGTCTAGACGTCTCCCCCTTCACTGGGTCAAGGTGTCACTGTGGCCCAAGGGCATAAACGGCACGGTCTTCCATCACAATGGCAGATTTAGACCTCTCTTGGGGCACCATCACTAAACTTTCCATCTGTTAAATCGCACCTTTGTTTAACCGGGGGCCTGTTTCACGAAGGCAGAACAAAATAATCCTGGATTTAAGCTAAATCCAGGTTTGACAAAGTCTGCTCAGTACAGCCTGGTTTATTCCGTTCCACCAACGCCAAGCCAGGCTGAGAAGGAGCGACTTTGTCGAGCCAGACTTTGTCAAGCCAGGCTGAATGCGCGTTCACGTCTTCCCCAGTAGACCATGAGGTCGAGCACAGATTTACTGATCCTGAAATGGAGAAGAAGCACTTACGAGGAAATAAGCTTCTAAAAGAAATACTGCTACTGTAATAAAAGAGAGAATACTCGCAATAGTAGATAGACTGAATGTTTAAAGTACCCCCAAAGTACCCGCTCAATAGCCTATTGTACTTACTGTACACGCACACATCCATTTGTGTCTACATGTTCATAAATAAATCCAAACGAACAAAAGTAATCCAATAACTCCTCAGGATAGATCGATATTCTTTCCATAGTCCAGGAAATAATCTGACTGGAGCTAATCCACAACTCGGCAGCGAAAATTCAAATCTCACTGGTATAATGACTCATTAATTGATATTCCTGTGCGTATTCTCTAGTGATTGTGGCATGCAGTTATTTATTCCACAAATAGGCCTAGGCCTAGCAAAATAGATCAGCCATAAGCAGTAAACTATGGTCTATCATAGTCTGACTTCACAAATAATTAGTATAAAAAATTATAATGGTCACAATGTTTGATAGCATTTTTTTTTATTCTTCAAAAGGTTTTTTTAATGGCCGATCTACAAGCTCACAAGCTGTCATGTCTCATGATGAGGTTGTACAGCGTATATATTTTCATTATTTGATGTATAATGAAGTAGGCTTAATGGCAAAGTGTACCTATATGATGTTTTAAAGGAGGAGTTCACCCAAAACATCACTTATTTTCAATTGCACACCCTATGAAGCCTTGAATCCATGGATTCTTTTTTGTTTTTGTCGCATTCCTAAGCTAATAATTTGATTCCCGTCTCATACCGGCTAATGTATCCGGTAGGAGACACAAAGTAGATTATTTGTGTCTCCTACCGGAAATACACACGGTCATCAAATTATTGTCTTAGGAATGCCACATAAACAAAAATAAAACCATGAAATCAAGGCTTCATGGGGTGTGTATTTGATAGGAAATAAGTATTTTTTTGGGTGAACTCCTCCTTTAATGCAGACTAATAACAATAAGGCAACATAAACACATAAGAATTGAATAAGTGTGGAAAAACTCATTGGTTTGTGATCAGATTGACTGCTTAATGAACAGTAAAGGCATTATGATTAGTTAACCTGGCTGTTAGCGGTCTGGACCAGGCTAACTTCACAGCAAAATGTCCATGGCAACTAATGTGGCATTGCTTTCATGAAACCGATTCATGGCTGATTCTGGATAAATTAATCCAGGATAGCTGATAAATCCTGGTTTATTCCCCAATCTAGGTTTCGTGAAACAGGCCCCTGGTTGGTTTAGCGTTTCTCTCCAAACAACAATCACACATAATGCAGAGATCTTCGTAACAGTACCAACCAGCCATGGTTAAGAAATATCCAAATCATCAGTAATTACTATTTTATACTTTGTCGCACAACAGTGTCATGCAAAACTAATGAAAATAGCCCCTTGTAGATCGTCTATTTCACACACACACAAAATAAATCAAGAACGTTTTTGACATTTCTTGAAACTTTTCGCCTGCGTGCCCAAAATAGGGATCGATTATGAATTAGTTATTAAATTATCACTTATCGATTTATAATCGATTAAATCGATTAGTTCAATTAACTGTTGCACCCCTACAGTACGTGATGTGAACTTTGGCGTCACCTGAGTGTGTGCATTTCTGCCTGCATGATATTTTGACATATAACTCCAAACTCCAAATTTGGCCAAGGTTTCAGCCTGATCTGAGCCCCATTTACTTCCATTATAAAATCTAAGTTAAGTATTAAAAAGATAAAACATATGTGAAAGAAATTGTCTATGTAATGGTCCAGCTAGACCCTGGACCATTACATATACCCATATACCCTCTTATAGATGGCTAGCCTCCTACAGAGCCACACAAAAATAATGTATGTGTGTAAAAAAAACGCTTGTGCATGTGTGAAAATTCACACGAGTACAGAGTGGGCTTATGTGACACTTCCAGTCACACCTTTTGTTCTAACTCATCCCTCTTGAGAGAACAGAACAATCACACATAATGCAGAGATCTTCGTAACAGTACCAACCAGCCATGGTTAAGAAATATCCAAATCATCAGTAACTAGAAAAAGTGCTCCTCGGAGCACAGGTCTCCGCCAGGTCAGGTACGTTATTGTGGCCTCCTGGTGGCGCTATAATAGGCCAATGTGAAAAGGGTGCCATTTATTCTTAGGTCTTTCACGGCAGTCAGACACTGCATTCATGATTTGAGGCATTTTGTTCCAAAAATGTGTTTTGCTAAATTAGACCTGCTGGTGGCGCTATAACAGGCCAATGTGAAAAGGGTGGCATTTCTTCCTCGGCCTAGTGGGAATGTGCGTGTGAAAATTCACGGAAATCGCAAGCTGCGTGCATAGTTTGAGGCTTTTTGTTCAAAACGGACCAAACCTGCAAACTTTGGAAGCCAACCATAGGCAATGAGGATGGAATATGGGAAATCGGACAGATTTGTGTTGATCACATGACTATAGAGATACTGTGTACCGATTTGCATGACGTTTGGATAAAATCTGTAGGAGTAATGTAAAAAAAAAGGGTTTTGCACAAATCGGCCTCCTGGTGGCGCTATAACAGGCCCATGTGAAAACATTGGGGCAGAGGTTCTGAATTGGCATCCAGGGAGTGTGTGTGCACAGTTTCGGAGCGACCGGGCCAACGGTGCCAGAGATTAGCTGCTAACACACAGACAGGACACACGGACGGACGGACGGACAGGG
This sequence comes from Gymnoscopelus braueri, assembly GCF_963280865.1. Taxonomy (NCBI): domain Eukaryota; kingdom Metazoa; phylum Chordata; class Actinopteri; order Myctophiformes; family Myctophidae; genus Gymnoscopelus; species Gymnoscopelus braueri. The sequence goes on along the minus strand of NC_137610.1, from coordinate 37,619,050 downwards.
GCGAAAACATACTCTCTCGCCATGCCTTTCGGCCTGGCGGAGACAATTACTATTTTATACTTTGTCGCACAACAGTGTCATGCAAAACTAATGAAAATAGCCCCTTGTAGATCGTCTATTTCACACACACAAAATAAATCAAGAACGTTTTTGACATTTCTTGAAACTTTTCGCCTGCGTGCCCAAAATAGGGATCGATTATGAATTAGTTATTATTAAATTATCGCTTATCGATTTATAATTGATTAAATCGATTAGTTCAATTAACTGTTGCACCCCTACAGTACGTGATGTGAACTTTGGCGTCACCTGAGTGTGTGCATTTCTGCCTGCATGATATTTTGACATCTCACTAAATCCTAAATTGCAGTCATAGCAGAGGTGCACTTTCAAGTGGTTATCTCATTCATTCTTGAAGTGAATTGGATCTACTACAACAACTCAAAACATTCCTTTTATGGTGTTTTTTGGTGTCCAAAGCTTTCAGTTGCCATGGGCAATTCTTTAAATGCACAACATTTTGTCGAGGACTAAACGCCTTATTTGGAAACATAGCAAAGCACAATAGCTCTCAAGTAATTGAACCGTGGAAATACTGTGCTCCATACTGTTATTACTTTGGCTCAGAAATTATACTAACTGAAGCTTGTGTCCAGATTGTCAGTATTTTTTTATAGCTGGCTATACTGTAGATGAACTACTTTTATTGTACATAGTCTTGTGTGCACCAATTTCTAGGTCCCTAAGGAATGTGGTGAAATTAAGGTCAAAAGATGGAACAATAGGCTGTTACAATATGTACACTATTGAGGAGTATTATTGTTACGTGATACAGTATATAGATGCAATGTCCTCTGGTGTTTGTTATTTATGTTTTATACATATAGCCTGGAGTAATATGTAAACAAGAAGAATGTTGGATCCCCTAGGGACCTGAAGTTCCTACTGTAGTAGCACAGCATTTCAACAGTCTTGACAACCAGGATAGACTTAATGCTGTGAGCTTGCAGTGTGCTAATTATTGTCAAGGTCAAGATGCTATTTGTGCCTCCAGGCAAGGACATATTTTATATGAGTATTAGTTGAGAAATTATTAATGTTAGCATTATTTGTCCCCTGAGTAGTTTTTGTTTTTTTATGTGATGTTTGAACAAATTGTTGTCCCCTAAGCACATTGGGTTATGTTTGTTGCTAGGTTCTACTTGATTTAACCTTTGCTTTTTGCCATTAAATACACACATGCACACGCACACGCACGCGCACACACACACACACACACACACACACACACACACACACACACACACACACACACACACACACACACACACACACACACACACACACACACACACACACACACACACACACTGTCACATAAAGGCACAGCTGAACATTAATGGAATAGAGCAGAGAATAAAGGGATCAGCATTTTTGTCAAGGTGCCCCTCTTGTGGAACAATTAATTCATACACTCAAAGTTAAAGCCTTACTTTGTAATCATGTGTACTAGCCTGTGTAATTGCCAGTCTTGTTACGAACATTGACATGAGCATGTTGTTCATCCTTGGCCTATGTTTTTACAATCTCAATATTCTGGAATCAAGAAGCTGCAGCATACTCACCTGTTATTTATTGTTATGAGTATAGTATCTTTATGTATAACTATGGTCTGATCCCTGCTGTCTCCAGAAAACTACACTACAAATTTGAATCACAATACTTTTTCTGGCAACATTTCTGACATTACTTGAAACTGAATAGCAGTTTCTATGGCAGTGATTTTCAAACTTGACCTCGAAACCCACATTTGCTAAATAGGGTTACTTTATTCGCAAGTTAATTGCAAATGCAATTTATATCCTATATTGAAATTGGCTAATGGGTTGGGGGCGGGCGGGCCAGCTGGCGGGCCATCGCAACATCACTATGACTCAGACATAACCCTTTCACTATGACTCGGACATAACCATTAGTTCTAATCTTGCCATCAGCCAGAGGATAGATTGCATTACTGCTGCTGGAAGGCTTGTCAAATGGTACAGTGGCTGCAGATTGTTTTGCCACACATACAAAGTATTCACACAAGGAACAAAAGTATGGACTAAAGCCCCAGTAGTCCCAGTCCACATTGGCCTTGTGGTTAGAGTGTCCGGACTGAGAGTGGGAGGTCAGTCAATCCCTGGCAGAGTCATACCAAACTAAAGATGACACCCAATGCCTCCTTGGCACTCAGCACTCAGGCAAGTCCCTGTGACATACTAGTGTCATGTCCAGGGGGTTTATTTGTACATGAAGCTGCCTCGTGCTACCGAAACAGGAGATAGGCTCCTGACTTATGGGCCACATGGCTCTGGAACTGTTGGTTCCCAAGGCTACTTACTTACTTACTTAAAGCTCCAGTCCCTCTGCCAATGCCATGAGAAAGCTATTATTGTAATTATGGCTTTGCCATGGTTCACAGCCAGACAGCTGGAACGATAGAGATGAAGAGAAAAAGCAAAAGAGGGAGAGAAAGGGCACTAATGTATGTTTGTAAATGAGAGGCAGTGAACTTCTTTGTTGAGAGTATGCACTAGCCTAGCGTGTGTGTGTGTGTGTGTGTGTGTGTGTGTGTGTGTGTGTGTGTGTGTGTGTGTGTGTGTGTGTGTGTGTGTGTGTGTGTGTGTGTGTGTGTGTGTGTGTGTGTGTGTGTGTGTGTGTGTGTGTGTGTGTGCGTGCGTGCGTGCGTGCGTGCGCGCGCTGCGCGCGTCCAGTATACTTCCTTGTACGACAAACAGCTAAAATAGGTGGAAATAGCAGATCCACTAGTCCACTGTAGATAATATAATATCTACAGTGGATCAGTGGATCCGCTATTTCCACGTATTTTGACAATTTTCACCATAATGACTTGCCCAAAATAGGGACGCCAGCTTGAAAAGTGGTTAAAGTGGTCTTGTTCATGTAAGTGACAAGCATGTGAGACCACACAGAGGTAAAGGCCCGAACAAATAAGCTCTTAACAAATATAACCATTGGATGTGGAGGTCTGCAGCGTTTGGAGTGCATGGTTGAGTGAGAAGAGAATTGGAATGTTGTACTGAATGGGCATGGGTGCATTAATCACAAACAAATGTATACAGCAACTCAAATAGGTCGAAGATCGGAGGGAAACTGCTTCCAGATTATAGCGTTTATAGCTCACTAGCAGCCAATCAGGTGTAAGCCACCATCCGCATGCCCCGCCCCAACTCTGTCTGCAAATCACCTGCAACAGCTAAAACAGAGCAGCCAAAAAGCAATAGGACTCTGGGGGAGGCATGACAGTCTTGATTAGTGTAACAACAGTTTACATTTTGTCATGAAAGCATTGTCCCTGGTATTTCGATGTTATTATGTGATTGAAGTGAAATGTGTGGTGTTTTGCTTCAGCCATCGATTATCAGAGGCTTACTGCAGTTTTCTCAGCCCTTCAGGCTGTGTCTGTGGAACCTGCAAGCTGTCAGCAGTGTGGGGCACAGGAGAGCGCAGAGCAGAGAGGAGGGGAATGGAATAGGGAGGGTGGATGGATAAATAAGCCTATAAAGGATGCTTTGAGTAAGGCGCAGTGGAGGAGAGGAGAGGAGAGGGGGGCTCTGCTAAAACAGTCCTGAGTCTTGTTGGAGGCTGCTGGCTGCACTGCAGCGGGACAGCAAGCTATAGCTAGGGCAGCCAGGGAGGAGGAGGGGGGTAGAGGACAGGCAAGGAGGAGAGAGGAGAGGGGTATAGGAGGTGGGAAAAGGGTCCTGGTGTAGAGTGGAGGAGAAACAAATTGGTGTGAGTCTGCCAGGCGACACACCAAAGTCACCCAGCCAGGACAGAGTGAGACAGAGTGAGAGAGAGGAGAGAAAGTGCCACCTCCTGGGCAGCACTGCAAAGAGATGCAGATAGACACTGGCACTGCAGCACAGGGCACAGAAAGGAGGAGCAGACAGAACAGGAGGAAGAGCACTTGGAGGCCGAGGATGAAATCGAGGCGGGCGGGAGGAGACTGAGGGGTGGCCGAGACAGAGATTTGGCCTTCGACCTTCATCCTCTTTTCTTTTCTTATCTTTTTTTTTGGCCCGGGGCTCGGCGGCCCGGTCCAGCCCGTTGGGAGCTAGGGAGCCCAGAGCCGGCATGGACTCCACAGCTGAGGGGACCGATCCACAGACAACCCAAGGCAGGGACCGGAACATCTGCCCGGCTCCACTCTCCCATGTACAGGTCTGCTACAGCATCAGTAGCTGGCTGAGGACGACAGGTTGAAGGGTGGGGAGGGGAGGGGGGGGGTACATACATGCCCTCGGACAGCCCCGGGAGATAGAGGGACTAGACAGAGGGAGAGAGGGAGGAGAGAAGAGAAGGAGCAAGTGGGGGCAGGCAGTCGAGTCAGAGGAGTGGAGGAGCAGGGGGGAAGGAGGAGGGTGGGTAGTTGGTTCAGCCGCCGTCGCTGAATCTGCAGACCGAGGGATCTCCTGAATTAAGCAAGCAAGCCGGAATAAAGATGTAGTGTGAGAGGGAGGGAGGGGAATGGCAGAACAAGGACTGCGCTGTGCTGTGGAGTGGAGTGGAGTGGGTCGGACGCCAGGTTGACGGACGGACACACAGCTGGACAGACTGACAGAGGGACAGAAGGACGGACCCACGGACGGAGATCTGGGGGACTCCTGAGGGGGAGACGGAGGGCTCCACAGGATCAGGATGGTAAGGACAATACTACATATCTCTTAAACAAAGATGATGAGGTGTGTGTGTGTGTGTGTGTGTGTGTGTGTGTGTGTGTGTGTGTGTGTGTGTGTGTGTGTGTGTGTGTGTGTGTGTGTGTGTGTGTGTGTGTGTGTGTGTGTGTGTGTGTGTGTGTGTGTGTGTGTGTGTGTGTGTGTGGGGGTGTGTGTGTGTGTGTGTCAGAGAAAGAAAATGGAAAGTTATAAAATCAATTACTGAAAAAACAAGGCTAAGAAAAGTCAGGAAAATGTGGGACAGAGAGCTAGTGTGCCCGTTTGTGTATGTGGCAAGTGTGAATAGAATGTGAGGTGAAGAAAATATTTTTTGTCCCTGCCTGAAACAGAACCTGTGTGTGTAGGTGAGAATTCGTCTGCTAATTACTTTAAAGCAGAAGGCTAAGGTAGGAGCTCTGCAACAGCCATTCTTTCTTTTTTTTACTTTAAAATAGCTAAGATAAAGGCGTGGGATTTGGGTGTAAACAAGTTACATGTATTAGTAATGATTAAAAGAAGAGAAAGGTATTAATTTGTGCATACACATGTATTTATGCCAGTGGGTATCCATTTTTGTCTGCGTCTTTGTGTGTGTGTGTGTGTGTGTGTGTGTGTGTGTGTGTGTGTGTGTGTGTGTGTGTGTGTGTGTGTGTGTGTGTGTGTGTGTGTGTGTGTGTGTGTGTGTGTGTGTGTGTGTGTGTTTGTGTGTGTGTGCGCGCATGTGCACGCCTTCTGGCATGTGCTCCACGTGGTCGTTTTTTTTTATTTCCTCAAGGCAGGCAGACACTGACCGTTAGCAGACAGCAACACCTCCGAATTCCTTTTGATGATGGCTTGTGGCATCGCCAAAGAAAACGTCAGCCTGTTTGACTTTCCATGGCATCTCTGCCATGGCTCCAAGCTGGCCCCTGGCTGGGCTGGTCTAGTCTGGTGGCCTTTTGTACAAGGGTTTATTGTGATCTGACAGACTAACATCACACCTCGAGGAAGGCAGGTCCTTCATTCATACCTTGATCAGGAGGCAGTGAGGTGTGTATACTGTAGATGGAAATACATTGCAGTTCTTTTATGGTTAAATACTGCTGTTGTACAGTATAGGCTGGTGCTCAGCAATGGCTGATTTCAGTTAGCCTCACGTAGCCAGACTATATCACTGCCAGGGCTTCTTTTTTTTTTTGCACTGGCAGATTCGCCTGGTCCCAGGCTAGATTTCAGTCCCAGAAGCTGTCAAATAATTTATATCAGAAGGGCTTTCTTTTAAATTTAGTAATATATACTGTATATATACTGTATATCATTATTGTAAAAATGTTGAAGGATCCTTCAATGCACCCTCTGTGGCTCCCTTCACTTATACTGTAAGTGCTTAAACTGGAATTTTCCCAGCTGCATCACTTCCTACAAATATGTAATGAGGTCTGTAAAAGAGTATATTGTTGTAACTATACCCATGAATTGAGGCAATAAGGGAGCCCTCTTGTGGCAAATTCTTAGATCTGTTTCATGCTACAAATTCACTTCACTCATCTAAATGTGCCATGTCATCGCCTTAATTTAGTCAGACGTTGATCCCTATCATAGAACAACAGTACAGTGTAAAGTAAGAGTTATGGCCAGGTATATACATTTCTGAGGATGTTATCTTCAGAAATAAAGCTGATTCTGATACAGTATAATGTTGGTGTCCCAGCTTGTGAGAGTGGAGCTTGACCACTACTGACAAGAGCAGCTCGTTTCGTTTTAAACAGTCAGAGTAACAGAGGATTTCTGCTCCATTGACTTTGACTGAGAAACCTGCCATCTCTGCAGCTCTCCTGGGCTTTGACTCTGAGTCATCTCATTGAACACATCATGACTCACATTAGCGCAGCCAGAGAGGCTGTTGGGAGATGAATGATGACTCGATCACAGTTTCGAGTGGTAGCGGAGCGGTATACTATGGTCATAAAGAACCTTACCTTCTCTTCACCTGTTCACTCGTCTGCCATTTCCTACACTTTCATCCTTTGCTCATTCTTTACCTCCTCCTCTTGCTCCCCATCACTCCACCTCTCCCTACCTCCCTTACTTCTCATAACTTTGTCGTCCTCCCATACTCCCTCCCTTCCTTTCAAACCTCTAATATGTCTCCACCTGTATTTCTCCTGCCCTCTCATTCTCCTTGCACCTTTCTCCCCTAACATCTCTGTCTTCTCTTCACATCTTCCCTTCCACCCCTTTCTTGCTTTTGTCTCTCTCTTTTCTCTCTCCCAGCTTCCACCATCCCCATCTCCTATCCCTCCCACCCAGTTACCCTCCTCTCCTGGCTGGTGCAAAAGTCCCTTGTCCCACAGCCAAATTGTTCATTCAGCCTGCCGTGCAGCAACCATCTCCCCACAGCCTCACCTGAGCTCAGAGCCCTTCAGTCAGCTGATCTGGAGGAAGGCACCCCACCTGAGACAGCTAATCTACAGATACACCTGGGAACTGCGTCCTCTGGTTTGAGGATGAAATCATTTGTAACCCTGAATGCTTACCTGCAATGGAGCCACGTGGGATAGACTGCCTTTTCCTTCTGCTTGGATTATAAACTGGATGTTTTAAACTGAAACATGGCTTGGAGTGATTGGCCATGGTATTGTCTTACATGGCTGTTTGTGAAATGCTGACTTGGTTCTCCCGGATTGATATCCTAACCAACATCAGGATAATGTGTGAATGGACTACACATGATATTGATATTGTGGACTGATTGTGAGCTGCCACATAGCACTACCAAATTACTCTGAATATTGGTACTGGTAGTTTATAAAAAA